>NW_027001834.1:160452-162316 GCF_036934945.1 Oncorhynchus masou masou
TGGTGACCAGATCTGTCCAGCCACCTGAACTACCTGGTGACCAGATCCGTCCAGACACCTGAACATGAACTACCTGGTGACCAGATCTGTCCTGCCACCTGAACTACCTGGTGACCAGATCTGTCCAGCCCCCTGAACTACCTGGTGACCAGATCTGTCCAGCCCCCTGAACTACCTGGTGACCAGATCTGTCCAGCCACCTGAACATGAACTACCTGGTGACCAGATCTGTCCAGACACCTGAACTACCTGGTGACCAGATCTGTCCGGCCACCTGAACTACCTGGTGACCAGATCTGTCCAGCCACATGAACTACCTGGTGACCAGATCTGTCCTGCCCCCTGAACATGAACTACCTGGTGACCAGATCTGTCCAGCCACATGAACATGAACTACCTGGTGACCAGATCTGTCCAGCCACCTGAACATGAACTACCTGGTGACCAGATCTGTCCTGCCCCCTGAACTACCTGGTGACCAGATCTGTCCAGCCACCGGAACTACCTGGTGACCAGATCTGTCCAGCCACCTGAACTACCTGGTGACCAGATCTGTCCTGCCCCCTGAACTACCTGGTGACCAGATCTGTCCAGACACCTGAACTACCTGGTGACCAGATCTGTCCAGACACCTGAACTACCTGGTGACCAGATCTGTCCAGCCACCTGAACTACCTGGTGACCAGATCTGTCCAGACACCTGAACATGAACTACCTGGTGACCAGATCTGTCCAGACACCTGAACATGAACTACCTGGTGACCAGATCTGTCCAGCCCCCTGAACTACCTGGTGACCAGATCTGTCCAGCCACCTGAACTACCTGGTGACCAGATCTGTCCAGACACATGAACTACCTGGTGACCAGATCTGTCCAGCCACCTGAACATGACCTACCTGGTGACCAGATCTGTCCAGCCACCTGAACATGAACTACCTGGTGACCAGATCTGTCCAGCCCCCTGAACTACCTGGTGACCAGATCTGTCCAGACACCTGAACATGAACTACCTGGTGACCAGATCTGTCCAGCCCCCTGAACTACCTGGTGACCAGATCTGTCCAGACACCTGAACATGAACTACCTGGTGACCAGATCTGTCCAGCCTCCGGAACATGAACTACCTGGTGACCAGATCTGTCCAGCCTCCGGAACATGAACTACCTGGTGACCAGATCTGTCCAAACACCTGAACATGAACTACCTGGTGACCAGATCAGTCCAGCCTCCTGAACTAGAACTACCTGGTGACCAGATCTGTCCAGACACCTGAACTACCTGGTGACCAGATCTGTCCAGCCCCCTGAACTACCTGGTGACCAGATCTGTCCAGACACCTGAACTACCTGGTGACCAGATCTGTCCAGCCCCCTGAACTACCTGGTGACCAGATCTGTCCAGCCACCTGAACATGAACTACCTGGTGATCAGATCTGTCCAGCCCCCTGAACATGAACTACCTGGTGACCAGATCTGTCCAGCCACCTGAACATGAACTACCTGGTGACCAGATCTGTCCAGCCCCCTGAACATGAACTACCTGGTGACCAGATCTGTCCAGACACCTGAACATGAACTACCTGGTGACCAGATCTGTCCAGACACCTGAACATGAACTACCTGGTGACCAGATCTGTCCAGACACCTGAACATGAACTACCTGGTGACCAGATCTGTCCAGACACCTGAACATGAACTACCTGGTGACCAGATCTGTCCAGACACCTGAACATGAACTACCTGGTGACCAGATCTGTCCAGACACCTGAACTACCTGGTGACCAGATCTGTCCAGACACCTGAACTACCTGGTGACCAGATCTGTCCAGACACCTGAACATGAACTACCTGGTGACCAGATCT
>NW_027001834.1:162816-165316 GCF_036934945.1 Oncorhynchus masou masou
GGGCTGGACAGATCTGGTCACCAGGTAGTTCAGGGGGCTGGACAGATCTGGTCACCAGGTAGTTCAGGTGGCTGGACGGATCTGGTCACCAGGTAGTTCATGTTCAGGTGTCTGGACAGATCTGGTCACCAGGTAGTTCAGGGGGCTGGACAGATCTGGTCACCAGGTAGTTCTAGTTCAGGTGTCTGGACAGATCTGGTCACCAGGTAGTTCATGTTCAGGTGTCTGGACAGATCTGGTCACCAGGTAGTTCAGGGGGCTGGACAGATCTGGTCACCAGGTAGTTCATGTTCAGGTGGCTGGACAGATCTGGTCACCAGGTAGTTCAGGTGGCTGGACAGATCTGGTCACCAGGTAGTTCAGGGGGCTGGACAGATCTGGTCACCAGGTAGTTCAGGGGGCTGGACAGATCTGGTCACCAGGTAGTTCAGGTGTCTGGACTGATCTGGTCACCAGGTAGTTCAGGTGGCTGGACAGATCTGGTCACCAGGTAGTTCAGGTGGCTGGACAGATCTGGTCACCAGGTAGTTCAGGTGTCTGGACAGGATCTGGTCACCAGGTAGTTCATGTTCAGGTGTCTGGACAGATCTGTCACCAGGTAGTTCATGTGTCTGGACAGATCTGGTCACCAGGTAGCTCAGGTGGCTGGACGGATCTGGTCACCAGGTAGTTCAGGTGTTGGACAGATTCGGTCACCAGGTAGTTCAGGTGGCTGGACAGATCTGGTCACCAGGTAGTTCATGTTCAGGTGTCTGGACAGATCTGTCACCAGGTAGTTCAGGTGTCTGGACAGATCTGGTCACCAGGTATGTTCAGGGGGCTGGACAGATCTGGTCACCAGGTAGTTCATGTTCAGGGGGCTGGACAGATCTGGTCACCAGGTAGTTCATGTTCAGGTGTCTGGACAGATCTGGTCACCAGGTAGTTCAGGTGGCAGGACAGATCTGGTCACCAGGTAGTTCAGGTGTCTGGACGGTCTGGTCACCAGGTAGTTCAGGGGGCTGGACAGATCTGGTCACCAGGTAGTTCAGGTGGCTGGACAGATCTGGTCACCAGGTAGTTCTAGTTCAGGTGGCTGGACAGATCTGGTCACCAGGTAGTTCCGGAGGCTGGACAGATCTGGTCACCAGGTAGTTCAGGTGGCTGGACAGATCTGGTCACCAGGTAGTTCAGGTGGCTGGACAGATCTGGTCACCAGGTAGTTCTAGTTCAGGTGGCTGACAGATCTGGTCACCAGGTAGTTCAGGTGGCTGGACAGCTGTGTTCAGGTAGTTCTAGTTCAGGTGGCTGGACAATCTGGTCACCAGTAGTTCAGGACTGGAATGAGTCATGAATCACCAGGTACTGCTGGCTGGAAATCTGTCCAGGTAGTTCAGGTGGCTGGATGATCTGACACAGGTAGTTCTTAGTTCAGGTGGCTGGACCAGGTGATCACCAGTGGGATTAACAGCTGAAATTGTTTCATGCATCCTCTACAGTATCAGACATAATGAGGCTATCAGACTGCTGGTAGAAACCTTCCAGGCTGTCAGATGGTCTGAACCCGAGGAAAATTGTGCATTGATCCTGACTGTGTGGTCTGAACTCCTCGGAGGAAAATTGTGCATTGATCCTGACTGTGTGAGATGCCTTTCGCTTCTCAGACGACACACACACACACCTTCATCATTTCTCCGTCCTAGGTCTCTTCTCCACACACACACACACACACACACACACACCTCATCATTTCTCCGTCCTAACGCCTCTTCTCCACACACACACACACACACACACACACACACACACACATACACATACACGCACACACACCTCATCATTTCTCCGTCCTCACACACACACCTCATCATTTCTCCGTCCTAGGTCTCTTCTCTCCACACACACACACACACACACACACACACACACACACACACACACACACACACACACACCTCATCATTTCTCCGTCCTACGCCTCTTTTCTCCACACACACACATACACACACACACACACACACACACACACACACACACACACTCATATTCCTCCGTCCCACGCCTCTTCTCTCCACACACACACACACACATACACACACACACACACACACACACCTCATAATCCCTCCGTCCTAATGTCTCTTCTCCACACACACACACGCGCCTCAATCCCTGTCCTCTATCCTTATTCCCTGCGATAGTCTGTGAGCGGTCAGCATGGCGTTTCCGTGGCAATGGCGCTCTAGGAGCCAATCATCTCTGGCCATCATGGCACAGACACGCAGCACTGGCCAGGGCAATGGACCTCACAACCCCTTTCCCTCTCTCTCTCTCTCACACACACACACACACACACCACCTGACATTGAGCACAGATAGGTAACAGGAGGTAGGGTGGAGTTCACATTAATTTTGACGATAATGAGTAGGGTGGAGTTCACATTAATTTTGACGATAATGAGTAGGGTGGAGTTCACATTACTTATGATGATACGAGAAGTGGAGTTCACATTGCTATGAT
>NW_027001834.1:170316-190316 GCF_036934945.1 Oncorhynchus masou masou
TAGTTCCAACATTCTAGTCCCATCATTCTAGTTCCAACATTCTAGTCCCATCATTCTAGTTCCAACATTCCAGTTCCATCATTCTAGTGCCTTCATTCTAGTGCCTTCATTCTAGTGCCATCATTCTAGTGCCATCATTCTAGTGCCATCATTCTAGTCCCATCATTCCAGTTCCATCATTCTAGTGCCAACATTCTAGTGCCAACATTCTAGTGCCAACATTCTAGTTCCAACATTCTAGTCCCATCATTCTAGTCCCATCATTCTAGTCCCATCATTCTAGTCCCATCATTCTAGTCCCATCATTCTAGAGCCATCATTCTAGTGCCATCATTCTAGAGCCATCATTCTAGTCCCATCATTCTAGTCCCATCATTCCAGTTCCATCATTCTAGTGCCAACATTCTAGTTCCAACATTCTAGTCCCATCATTCTAGTCCCATCATTCTAGTCCCATCATTCTAGTCCCATCATTCTAGTTCCAACATTCTAGTTCCATCATTCTAGTCCCATCATTCTAGTTCCAACATTCTAGTTCCAACATTCTAGTTCCATCATTCTAGTCCCATCATTCTAGTCCCATCATTCTAGTTCCAACATTCCAGTTCCATCATTCTAGTTCCAACATTCTAGTTCCAACATTCTAGTCCCATCATACATATATATTTATTCATTCATTGGGGTTCACAGTGCCGGACTGAATCGAGGTCCCTGAGCGGTTGGTTATAAATACGTGATCCTCTATAGGCCTAATTAAGATGCATAATCATTGTTGCAACGGGTTTATCAGTTATTATTTTGTTGTCCATTTCCTGCGTGGCAGAAAAAAACAACAGCCCCATAACTCTCCTCTATCATTCCCGAAGGTGACCCCACACGTCAAAGGTTGTTCCAGGAGGTCATAGTCATCGACTCGAGTCAAGATGACGTCATCACTGTGTCAGACAACACGGAGGAGGATGACGGGGTGTGTAGCTTGAAAGGTCGGAGGTTAAAGAAAGGACCCCTGCAGGCCTCGACCCCGGGACAACAGGTACGGCGACAGAGTGTGTCTTCGGCTTGTTCCTCGTGGCCACGTTACGTTGTACCAAAAATCTTCATAGTGACTCCCCTCTGAGACGGTATTGATCTCTAGAAACACCAACCCCTTCTAGACAGTAACATAACGACTCTGGTACAGTGTTGATCTCTAGAAACACCAACCCCTTCTAGACAGTAACATAACGACTCCCCCTGAGACTGTATTGATCTCTAGAAACACCAACCCCTTCTAGACAGTAACATAACGACTCTGGTACAGTGTTGATCTCTAGAAACACCAACCCCTTCTAGACAGTAACATAACGACTCCCCCTGGGACAGTATTGATCTCTAGAAACACCAACCCCTTCTAGACAGTAACATAGTAACTCCCCCTGGGACAGTGTTGATCTCTAGAAACACCAACCCCTTCTAGACAGTAACATAACGACCCCCCCTGGGACAGTGTTGATCTCTAGAAACACCAACCCCTTCTAGAATCAGATCAGCTCTGAAAAATGATGTGATTGGTCAAAGGAGCAATGAAGTGGCAATATCAGATTTGGACTGCCCATGTAAAGGCAGCCTAGGGTGGCAGTACCCCAGACCCAGATGCAGCATGCTCCACAACCAACTCCACGCCGGTTCTGATTATCTAGCCGTTGGTGCTGCATCATGAACAGTCATCCATTTATTACGTTGTCCGTCCCCCTTAGAGAAACCCCGCCCCAAAGAGGAGGAGCTCCAGTGTGAACTCTGACTCGGTGGTGGTGTTGGACTCAGAATCCGGAGCGAAGTCTGGATCGGACTCTGATTCGGACAGTCTGGAGAGCTGGATGATTCTTGGCAGCGGGAAACAAGATGGAGACCAGGGCATCATACTGAACCTGGAGGGAGAAGGAGACATTAAAGGTAGGGAGGAAACGAGGGAGGGAGGGAGGGAGGGAGAAGGAGACATTAAAGGTAGGGAGGAAACGAGGAAGGGAGGGAGGGAGGGAGAAGGAGATATTAAAGGTAGGGAGGAAACGAGGGGAGGGAGGGAGGGAGAAGGAGACATTAAAGGTAGGGAGGAAACAAGGGAGGGAGGGAGGGAGAAGGAGATATTAAACGTAGGGAGGAAACGAGGGAGGGAGGGAGGGAGGGAGAAGGATATATTAAAGGTAGGGAGGAAACAAGGGAGGGAGGAAACGAGGGAGAAGGAGACATTAAAGGTATGGAGGAAACGAGGGGAGGGCGGGAGAAGGTGATATTAAAGGTAGGGAGGAAGGGGGGAGGGAGGGAGGAAACGAGGGAGGGGGAGGAGGAGATATTAAAGGGAGGGAGGGAGACATTAAAGGGAGGGGAGAGAGAGAGGGAGGGAGAAGGGAGACATTAAAGGGAGGGTGGGGGAGGGAGGGAGAGAGGGTGGGGGAGGGAGGGAGGGAGAAGGAGACATTAAAGGGAGGGAGTGTGGGAGGGAGAAGGAGACATTAAAGGGAGGGAGTGGGAGGGAGAAGGAGACATTAAAGGGAGGGAGTGTGGGAGGGAGAAGGATACATTAAAGGGAGGGAGTGGGAGGGAGAAGGATACATTAAAGGGAGGGAGTGTGGGAGGGAGAAGGAGACATTAAAGGGAGGGTGTTGTGTTGGTCAAAACATTCAGAACATCCATCTCCCTGTTCGTGTTGTGTTGACGTGTGTGTGAGTGTGTGGAGAACTGATTCTAATCAGCATGTGCACACACACACACACACACACACACACAAACCGCTCGTAACGCTAATGCCATAAACTGAACTAACAGATACACCAAGAGGGGAGAGAGAGGGAGAGAGAGAGGGAGAGAGAGAGGGAAGAGGAGTAAAAATGTTTTCTGCAAATCTCTTCAGATCTACACATTAGCAAACCTGCAACTCAGCAACCCCTCTCTCTCATTCTCTCTCATTCTCTCTCTCCCATTTCTCTCCCATGAGGTCTCTCTCCCCCGTCTCTGTCTCTCTCCTTTTCTCTCTCGCCTCTCTCTCTCTCTCCCATTTTCTCTCCCATTCTCTCTGTCTCTCTCTCATTCTCTCTCCCCTCTCTCTCTCTCTCTCTCCCATTTTCTCTCCCATTCTCTCTCCCCCCTGTCTGTCTCTCTCCGATTCTCTCTCCCCTCTCTCCCTCATTCTCTCTCTCTCTCATTCTCTCTCTCTCTTTCTCTTGTTCTCACTCTGTTACTCCCTCATTTGAATTTCCCTGGGCTGAGGTTTCTGCAAGAGTGCCCCTGCACACACACACACACACAGGTCAATACACCACACACAGTAAATGAGGTCTGAATACACACAGACCAGGGGAAGGGGAGAGGTTCAAGGAGTTGGTATGGGGCTCTGTGTTCCACAGGCTGATCTTACCCCACCCCTGTGATCTCTGGAGCTTGATCTCATGTCTGCACACGGGGTCATGGGTCTGGGGAGGTCTGTGAGGTGAATGAGGGGGAGAGAAGGTCTTTGGGAGTGGAAAGGGAAACAGGAAAGGGGCGGGGTCTGAATATAGAACAGCTTGCCGGAGGAAAGGGGAGGAGTATAGACAGGCTAGCCAGATGGAAGGGGCGGGGCCTGAATATAGACAGGCTAGCTGGAGGAAAGGGGTGGGGTCTGAATATAGACAGGCTAGCTGAGAGTGAAAGGGGGTGGGGTATAGACAGGCTAGCCAGAGGAAAGGGGGTCTGAATAGACAGAGGTCTCCAATATGAATATAGACAGGTCTCCACATGAAAGGGGGCGGAATATAGACAGGCTAGCCAGAGGAAAGGGGGCGGGGTCTGAATATAGACAGAGGAGGTCTGAATATAAGCGAGGTCTCCACAGTGAGTATAGTGAATGAGGTCTGAATATAGACAGAGGTCTCCACAGTGAGTATAGTGAATGAGGTCTGAATATAGACAGAGGTCTCCACAGTGAGTGAGGTCTGAATATAGACAGAGGTCTCCACAGTGAATGAGGTCTGAATATAGACAGAGGTCTCCACAGTGAGTTTAGTGAATGAGGTCTGAATATAGACAGGTCTCCACAGTGAGTATAGTGAATGAGGTCTGAATATAGACAGAGGTCTCCACAGTGAGTATAGTGAAGTCTGAATATAGACAGAGGTCTCCACAGTGAATGAGGTCTGAATATAGACAGGTCTCCACAGTGAGTATAGTGAATGAGGTCTGAATATAGACAGAGGTCTCCACAGTGAGTATAGTGAATGAGGTCTGAATATGACAGGTCTCCACAGTGAATGAGGTCTGAATATAGACAGAGGTCTCCACAGTGAGTATAGTGAATGCGGTCTGAATATAGACAGGTCTCCACAGTGAGTATAGTGAATGAGGTCTGAATATAGACAGAGGTCTCCACAGTGAGTATAGTGAATGAGGGTCTGAATATAGACAGGTCTCCACAGTGAGTATAGTGAATGAGGTCTGAATATAGACAGGTCTCCACAGTGAGTATAGTGAATGAGGTCTGAATATAGACAGGTCACAGTGAGTATAGTGAATGAGGTCTGAATATAGACAGAGGTCTCCACAGTGAATGAGGTCTGAATATAGACAGAGGTCTCCACAGTGAGTATAGTGAATGAGGTCTGAATATAGACAGGTCTCCACAGTGAGTATAGTAAATGAGGTCTGAATATAGACAGAGGTCTCCACAGTGAGTATAGTGAATGAGGTCTGAATATAGACAGAGGTCTCCACAGTGAGTATAGTGAATGAGGTCTGAATATAGACAGAGGTCTCCACAGTGAGTATAGTGAATGAGGTCTGAATATAGACAGGTCTCCACAGTGAGTATAGTGAATGAGGTCTGAATATAGACAGAGGTCTCCACAGTGAGTATAGTGAATGAGGTCTGAAATGAGGTCTCCACAGTGAATGAGGTCTGAATATAGACAGGTCTCCACAGTGAATGAGGTCTGAATATAGACAGAGGTCTCCACAGTGAGTATAGTGAATGAGGTCTGAATATAGACAGAGGTCTCCACAGTGAGTATAGTAAATGAGGTCTGAATATAGACAGAGGTCTCCACAGTGAGTATAGTGAGGAGGGTGATTTAGTGTTTTTGCTGTGAGACTTCTAAGCATTTAAATACTATTAGTCACCCTGTGAAAACATGTTACACATACACACACACACACACACACACACACACACACACACACACACACACACACACACACACACACACACACACACACACACACACACACAGTGGTTCTGCCAGTCCACTGTCTTGCAGTTTGGTGTTTGGGCAGGAACAAGGACAGGGGGGAGGGCGGAGGGGTAAGGCGGGGGGCGTAGGGGGAAGGCGTAAGGGGGAAGGCGTAAGGGGAGGCGGGGAGATGAAAAGGCCCAGTCGCTTCAGTATTCTATTTGTACTCAGAGTCCGACGAAGGACGAACTTCTCATTGTCTCACACACACACACACACACACACACACACACACACACACACACACACACACACACCCCAATCGGAGAACCCGGGTGTGTCTGTCTCTTCCAGCAGCAGCCAGATGGAACTGGATAATAAAACTGCTTCAAAACCCAGCAGTCACTGGGGGGGGGGGTTCAGACTCTCCTTTTCTCTCCTCTATTCTCCTCTTTCTCTCACCCTCTTGTTGTCCCCTTGGTCTTGGTCCTGTGCACACCAAACTTTGTTTGAGGCTTAAAGGCCGGTCTGCCCGCGTCTGTCGGGGTGGGCGAGCGGATCTGTGTCTCGTCTTCCTGCTAGCGTTTTGGGGGGGAAAAGGTTTCTCTTCACTCACTTACAGGGGAGAAAAGGTAAGACATCTTCTCTCTCCTCTGGTTCTCTGGTCGTAGTAGGGGCTAGAGGCCTAGTTTGGACCCGGCAGGGTGTTGGGTCCTCCTCCTCTCTGGTAGTAGTAGAGGCCTAGTTTCTGGGTCCCTCCTCTGGTTCTCTGGTAGTAGTAGGGGGCCTAGTTTGGACCCCGGCAGGGTGTTGGGTCCTCTCCTCTCTCCTCTGGTAGTAGTAGTAGGGCTAGAGGTCTAGTTTGGACCCCGGCAGGGGTGTTGGGTCCTCTCCTCTGGTTCTCTGGTAGTAGTAGGGGGCTAGAGGTCTAGTTTGGACGGCAGGGTGTTGGGTCCTCTCCTCTGGTCCTCTGATAGTAGTAGGGCTAGAGGTCTAGTTTGGACCCCAGGCAGGGTGTTGGGTCCTCTCCTTTCTCCTCTGGTAGTAGTTGTAGAGGTCTAGTTTGACCCCGGCAGGTGTTGGGTCCTCTCCTCTCTCTCTCTGGTAGTAGTAGGGGCCTAGTTTAGAGGTCTAGTTTGGACCTCGGCAGGGTGTTGTGTCCTCTCCTCTGGTTCTCTGGTAGTAGTAGGGCCTAGGGCCTCTCCCTCCTCCTCTGGTAGTAGTTTGGACCTCGGTAGTAGGAGGTGTTGGGTCCTCTCCTCTCTCCTCTGGTCCTCTCTCCTCTGGTAGTAGTAGAGGGTGTTGGGCTCTGGTAGTAGTAGGGTGTTTGGACCCGGCAGGGGTGTTGGGTCCTCTCCTCTGGTTCTCTGGTAGTAGTAGGGGCCAAGAGGCTAGTTTGGACCTCGGCAGGGTGTTGGGTCCTCTCTCCTCTCTCCTCTGGTTCTCTGGTAGTAGTAGGGGCCAAGAGGGTTGGACCCGGCAGGGTGTTGGGTCCTCTCCTCTCTCCTCTGGTAGTCTGGTAGTAGTAGAGGGTGTTGGGTCCTCTCCTCTCTCCCCTGGTAGGTAGTAGTAGAGGGTGTTGGGTCCTCTCCTCTCTCCTCTGGTAGTAGTAGAGGGGTGTTGGGTCCTCTCTCCTCTGGTAGTAGTGGAAGGTGTTGGGTCCTCTCCTCTGGTTCTCTGGTAGTAGTAGAGGGTGTTGGGTCCTCTCCTCTCTCCTCTGGTAGTAGTAGAGGGTGTTGGGTCCTCTCCTCTGGTTCTCTGGTAGTAGTAGAGGGTGTTGGGTCTTCTCCCTCTCTCTCTCTGGTAGTAGTAGAGGGTGTTGGGTCCCTGTTCCTCTCTCCTCTCTCCTCTGGTAGTAGTAGAGGGTAGTTTGGACCCCGGCAGGGTGTTGGGTCCTCTCTCTCTCCTCTCTCCTCTGGTAGTAGTTTAGGGTGTTGGGTCCTCTCCTCTCTCCTCTGGTAGTAGTAGGGGAGGGTGTTGGGTGGGTCCTCTCCTCTCTCCTCTCCTCTGGTAGTAGTAGAGGGTGTTTGGACCCGGCGGGTCTTCTCCTCTCTCCTCTGGTAGTAGTAGAGGGTGTTGTCCTCTCTCTCTCTCCTCTCTCCTCTGGTAGTAGTAGAGGGTGTCTTGTTCTCTCTCTCTCTCCTCTCTCCTCTGGTAGTAGTAGAGGGTGTTGGGTCCTCTCTCTCCTCTCCTCTCCTCTGGTAGTAGTCTTGTTCCCCTCTCCTCTCTTGTTCCCCCTCTCTCCTCTGTTCCCCCTCTCTCTCTACGTTCCTCTCTCTCTCTCTCGTAGTAGTAGGGTGTTGGGTCCTCTCCTCTCTCCTCTGGTAGTAGTAGAGGGTGTTGGGTCCTCTCCTCTGGTTCTCTGGTAGTAGTAGGGGACTTGAGGCCTAGTTTGGACCCCGGCTCTCTCTCTCTCTCTCGTTCCCTCTCTCTCTCTCTCTCCCTCTCTCTCTCTCTCTCTCTCTCTCTCATTCCCCCTCTTTTACCTAGTTTTAATCCAACCACCTCTCGTTTCTCCCCAGCAGAAACAGAACCTGCTTCCTAACTGGCATTTGACGGAAACACTCACCAGCAAGCAAAAGGTTTGTCAGACCTGTGTGTGTGTTGGGCTGGTGTTCAGAATGGTGTGTTTTGTGTGTGTGTGTGTGTGTGTGTGTGTGTGTGTGTTGGGCATCGGACTGGTGTGAAGAGATCAGGATAGGGACGTGGTTGGTAGTTTTGTGTGTGTGTGTGTGTGTGTGTGTGTGTGTGTGTGTTGGGCATCGGACTGGTGTGAAGAGATCAGGATAGGGGACGTGGTTTGTATTTTGTGTGTGTGTGTGTGTGTGTGTGTGTTGGGCATCGGACTGGTGTGAAGAGATCAGGATAGGGGACGTGGTTGGTAGTTTTGTGTGTGTGTGTGTGTGTGTGTGTGTGTGTGTGTGTGTGTGTGTGTGTGTGTTGGGCATCGGACTGGTGTGAAGAGATCAGGATAGGGGACGTGGTTGGTAGTTGTGTGTGTGTGTGTGTGTGTGTGTGTGTGTGTGTGTGTTGTCGGTGTGTGTGTGTGTGTGTGTTTATGTGTGTGTGTGGGGGGGGGTTGCTATGTCTGGAAGCTTAGGTAGGGGCTTTGTACGTGTGTGTGGGCGGTTTGGTGCAGGGAGGGGCGTGTGTGTGTTTGGTGCAGGGAGGAGGCGTGTGTGTGTGTGGGAGGTTAGGTGCAGGGAGGGCGTGTGTGTGTGTGTGGGAGGTTAGGTGCAGGGAGGTGTGTGTGTGGGAGGTTAGGTGCAGGGGGAGGGCGTGTGTGTGTGTGTGGGAGGTTAGGTGCAGGGAGGAGGCGTGTGTGTGTGTGGGCGGTAGGTGCAGGGAGGAGGCGTGTGTGTGTGGGAGGTTAGGTGCAGGGAGGAGGTGTGTGTGTGTGTGGGAGGTTAGGTGCAGGGAGGACGCGTGTGTGTGTGTGTGTGTGTTGGTGCAGGGTGGCCGTGTGTGTGTGTGTGGGAGGTTGGGTGCAGGGGAGGAGGCGTGTGTGTGTGTGTGTGTGGGCGTTGGGGTGCGGAGGTTAGGTGCAGGAGGAGCGTGTGTGTGTGGCATCCTTTTGTCTGGGAGGCGCCGTGTGTGTGTGTGGGGTGCCTGTTTAAACACGCTGTGTGGTAGTGGTAGGGAGAGTTCCACCTCGTGTGGCCCTAGGTGACACAGATAACATAGGATACTCACACCAGAAGATATTTATTTCGTATCGAATCAAAAAGAAAATAATGTGAATGGCATTTCAAGGTGTTTGGAGAGATTTCAGATTGGAATTTGCATCCTTTTTTTAATCTGTTAAAAGCCGTCTTCATTTTGCTATAATATTTAATTAACTAATATTTAATATAATATTTCCCACGACAGACTTGGTTTGACATTAAATAAATAAAAACATTTTTTTTAAATCCGTGTTTAAAAAAAAAAAAAACGTAATCATTCAAGAGAAGTTTGAAATAAGATTGTCTTTATAAATCTCTTTTTATTTAATTTTTTTAAATCAGCGTTTTAAATTGAATAAAACCCACAGAGTTTGTCTCCTTTATCAACTAATCACTCGTTCCGACACGTCAAAACGGCATCGTTGTCAGTCTACAGACCCATTAAAATTAAGGGTGTAGTGTATAGGGTGTAGTGTATAGGGTGTAGGGTGTAGTGTATATCAAGGGTACTAGGGTGGGGGTAAAATAAATAGTGTTTCTTCAGACCGTTGATTACAGGTCGAGCAAGAGACATTTTTATTTTCACCGTCTGATATATCATTGATATCAACACTTCAGGCTTGGGCAGTGGCTATGGTAAAGACGAAAGGAAGCCACTACATCATTGATTATCTGCTTGTTTTAAAAGATTCACTGTGGAAATGTAATTGATTTAAAAAATGTTGCTCAAGCTCCTTCATTAACAAGCTGTTTTGTAGCATGTCTCATAATCTACTACAATGTTACAGTTTATTTATTTATTTTTATTTTATTTATTTATCCACTGTTTAGTTTTGTGTCCGTTGTCCTATGGTAAGCCCCCATACCATAACCCCACCTCCACCATGGGGGCCCTCTGTTGACATCAACAAACACCATACCTCCACCGTGGGGCCCTCTGTTGACATCAAAAAACACCATACCATAACCCCACCTCCACCGTGGGGCCCTCTGTTGACATCAACAACACCATACCTCCACCGTGGGGCCCTCTGTTGACATCAACAAACACCATACCATAACCCCACCTCCAGAGTGGCCCTTGTTGACATCAACAAACACCATACCTCCACCGTGGGGCCCTCTGTTGACATCAACAAACACCATACCATAACCCCACCCCGTGGGGCCCTCTGTTGACATCAACAAACACCATACCATAACTCCACCTCCACCAAGGGCCCTCTGTTGACATCAACAAATACCATAACCCCCACCTTTATGGGCGTATGTTGACATCAACAAACACCATACCATAACCCCACCTCCACTGTATATTTCTGTTGACATCAACAAGCACCATCACCCTACCTCCACCGTGGGGCTCTCTGTTGACATCAACAAATACCATAACCCCACCTCCACCGTGGGGCCCTCTGTTGACATCAACAAACACCATACCATAACCCCACACTCCACCGTGAGGCCCTCTGTTGACATCAACAAACACCATGTTTAGTGGTAAACTAACTCAACCGTGGGGCCCTCTGTTGACATCAACAAACACCATACCATAACTCCACCTCCACCATGGGGCCTTCTGTTCAGCAAATCACTCGCCCACACACGATGCCAAACACGTGATGAGCGGTTGTGAGTGGGACGTACTGGCAAATTCTCTAAAACGGCTCTTGGAGGCGGCTTATGGTAGAGAAATGAACATTCAATTATCCGGGCAACAGCTCTGGCAGACATTCCTGCAAGTCAGCAATGCCAATTTCAATGCTCCCACAAAACATGAGACATCTGTGGCAATTGTGTGACAAAACTGCACATTTTTTAGAGTGGCCTTTTATTGTCGCCCCAGCACAAGGTACACCTGTGGAATGATCATGCTGTTTAAATCGGATTCTTGATATGCCACACCTGTCAGGTGGATGGATTATCTTGGCAAAGGAGCAAAGTTCACTAACAAGGATGTCAACAAATGTCTGCACAAAATGTTAGAGTAATAAGCTTTTATGCGTATGTTAATTTTCTGGATCTTTATTTCACTTTACATGTTGCGTTTTTATATTTTTTGTTTATTTTTATTTTTTAATCCATGGTCTAGTTTTTGTAGTTGTCTGTTTTTTTCTGTTGAACGTCACAGTCACCTCTGTAGTGGTAGAACTAACACAACCCGTTGTATAGTGGTAGAACTAACACAACACGTTGTATAGTGGTAGAACTAACACAACCCGTTGTTTAGTGGTAGAACTAACAACACCCGTTGTATAGTGGTAGAACTAACAACACCCTGTATAGTGGTAGAACTTGTATAGTGGTAGAACTAAACAACACGTTGTATAGTGGTAGAACTAACACAACCCGTTGTATAGTGGTAGAACTAACACAACACGTTGTATAGTGGTAGAACTAACACAACACGTTGTATAGTGGTAGAACTAACAACACGTTGCATAGTGGTAGAACTAACAACACGTTGCATAGTGGTAGAACTAACAACACGTTGTATAGTGGTAGAACTAACACGCGAACTAACAACACGTTGTATAGTGGTAGAACTAACAACACGTTGTATAGTGGTAGAACTAACAACCGTTGTATAGTGGTAGAACTAACAACACGTTGTATAGTGGTAGAACTAACACAACCGCGTATTGTATAGCGGTAGAACTAACAACACGTTGTATAGTGGTAGAACTAACAACACGTTGTATAGTGGTAGAACTAACAACACGTTGTATAGTGGTAGAACTAAACTAGCCCGTTGTATGGTGGTAGAACTAACTAACAACCCGTTGTATAGAGTGGTAGAACTAACAACACGTTGTATAGTACGTTGCATAGAACTAACACAACACGTTGTATAAGTTGGTAGAACTAACACACGTTGTATAGCGGTAGAACTAACGACAACACGTTGTATAGCGGTAGAACTAACACAACGTTGTATAGTGGTAGAACTAGAAACAACCCCGTTGTATAGTGGTAGAACTAACACAACGTTGTATAGAGTAGAACTAACAACACGTTGTATAGTGGTAGAACTAACAACACGTTGTATAGTGGTAGAACTAACAACACGTTGTATAGTGGTAGAACTAACAACACGTTGTATAGTGGTAGAACTAACACAACACGTTGTATAGTGGTAGAACTAACACACACGTTGTATGTAGAACTAACAACCGTTGTATAGCGGTAGAACTAACAACGCGTTGTATAGTGGTAGAACTAACAACACGTTGTATAGCGGTAGAACTAACAACACGTTGTATAGCGGTAGAACTAACACAACACGTTGTATAGCGAGCGGTAGAACTAACAACATGTTGTATAGCGGTAGAACTAACAACTAACGTTGTATAGCGGTAGAACTAACAACACGTTGTATAGCGGTAGAACTAACAACACGTTGTATAGCGGTAGAACTAACACCACGACACGTTGTATAGCGGTAGAACTAACACGACACGTTGTATAGCGGTAGAACTAACGACACGTTGTATAGCGGTAGAACTAACAACCGCGTTGCATAGTGGTAGAACTAACACGACCGTTGAATAGCGGTAGAACTAACGCGACACGTTGTATAGCGGTAGAACTAACAACACGTTGTATAGTGGTAGAACTAACAACACGTTGTATGGTGGTAGAACTAACAACACGTTGTATATAGCGGTAGAACTAACAAACTAGAACTAACAACACGTTGTATAGTGGTAGAACTAACAACAAGCGTTGTATAGTGGTAGAACTAACACAACACGTGTGTGTAGTGGTAGAACTGTGTGCACGTTGTATAGTGGTGAACAATTCTCGTGTGTGTGTATGCGTGTGCGTGCGTGTGTGTGTGCGTGTGTGTGTGTGCGTGTGTGTGTGTGTGTGTGTGTGTGTGTGTGTGTGTGTGTGCGTGCGTGTGTGTGTCTGTGTGTGTGTGTGTGTCTGTGTGTGTGTGTGTGGTGTGAGTGTGTGTGTCATCAGGGTGTGTGCGTGTGTGCGTGCGTGAATACACTGAATATGGAAATGTCATGGAACATCTGTGTGTGTGTGGGGCCAGTAGTGCGTGTGTGTGTGTGTGTGTGGGGGGACAGTAGTGTGTGTGTGGGCCACGGTTCATCAGTAGTAGTGAATATGGAAATGTGAACATCTGTGTGGGGGGCAGTAGTTAGTGTGTGTGGGGGGACAGTGTAGTGTGTGTGTGGGGGGGGCAGTGTGTGTGTGTGTTGTGTGTGGGGACAGTAGTAGTGTGTGTGTGTGTGGGGGGGACAGTAGTAGTGTGGGGAGTAGTGTGTGTGTGGGACAGTAGTAGTGTGTGTGTGTGGGGACAGGTAGTGTGTGTGTGGGGACAGTAGTAGTGTGTGTGTGTGTGTGTGGTGGGGACAGTAGTGTGTGTGTGTGGTGTGTGGGGGGGGACAGTAGTAGTGTGTGTGTGTGTGTGTGTGGGGACAGTAGTAGTGTGTGTGTGTGGGGGGGACAGTAGTAGTGTGTGTGGTGTGGGGACAGTAGTAGTGTGTGTGGGGGAACAGTAGTGTGTGTGTGTGGGGGGACAGTAGTAGTGTGTGTGTGTGTGGGGGGGGGGGCAGTGTAGTGTGTGGGAACAGTAGTGTGTGGGGGGGGACAGTAGTTGTGTGTGTGTGTGTGTGTGTGTTTGGGGACAGTGTGGTGTGGTGGTGGGGACAGTAGTAGTGTGTGTGTGGAACAGTAGTAGTGTAGTGTGTGTGTGGGGGGCAGTAGTAGTGTGTGTGGGGAACAGTAGTAGTGTGTGTGTGTGGGGGGACAGTAGTAGTGTGTGTGTGTGGGGGGCAGTAGTAGAGTGTGGGAACAGTAGTAGTGTGTGTATGTGTGTGGGGGGCAGTAGTTGTGTGTGTGTGTGTTTGGGGGGGGACAGTGTGTGTGTGTGTGGGACAGTAGTAGTGTGTGGGGGGACAGTAGTAGTGTGTGTGTGGGTGTGTGTGTGTGTGTGTTTGGGGGGGCAGTAGTGTGTGTGTGTGTGTGTGTGTGTGTGTGTGTGGGGGACAGTAGTAGTGTGTGTGTGTGGGGACAGTAGTAGTGTGTGTGGGGACAGTAGTAGTGTGTGTGGGGGGACAGTAGTAGTGTGTGTGTGGGAACAGTAGTAGTGTGTGTGGGGACAGTAGTAGTGTGTGTGTGTGTGTGTGGGGACAGTAGTAGTGTGTGTGTGTGTGGGGGCAGTAGTAGTGTGTGTGTGTGTGTGTGTGTGTGTGGGAACAGTAGTAGTGTGTGTGTAGTGTGGGGACAGTAGTAGTGTGTGGGGGGGGACAGTAGTAGTGTGTGTGGTGTGTGGGGGCAGTAGTAGTGTGTGTGTGTGGGGGGACAGTAGTAGTGTGTGTGTGTGGGAACAGTAGTGTGTGTGTGTGTGTGGTGGGGACAGTAGTAGTGTGTGTGTGTGTGTGTGGGGGGACAGTAGTAGTGTGTGTGTGGGGACAGTAGTAGTGTGTGTGTGTGTGGGGGAACAGTAGTAGTGTGTGTGTGTGTGGGGGGGACAGTAGTAGTGTGTGTGTGTGTGTGTGTGTGTGTGGGGGGACAGTAGTAGTGTGTGTGGGACAGTAGTAGTGTGTGTGTGTGGGGACAGTAGTAGTTTGGGGGGGGGCAGTAGTAGTAGTGTGTGTGGGGGGCAGTAGTAGTGTGTGTGTGGAACAGTAGTGTGTGTGTGTGGACAGTAGTAGTGTGTGTGGTGTGTGTGGGACAGTAGTAGTGTGTGTGTGTGGACAGTAGTAGTGTGTGTGTGTGTGTGTGTGTGGGGACAGTAGTAGTGTGTGTGTGTTTGGGGGGGGACAGTAGTAGTGTGTGTGTGTGTGGGACAGTAGTAGTGTGTAGTGTGGGGACAGTAGTAGTGTGTGGTGTGTGGGAACAGTAGTAGTTGTGTGTGTGGGGACAGTAGTAGTGTGTGTGTGTGTGTGTGTGTGTGTGTGTGTGTGGGAACAGTAATAGTGTGTGTGTGTTTGGTGGGGGGCGCAGTAGTAGTGTGTGTGTGTGTGGGGACAGTAGTAGTGTGTGTGTGTGGGGACAGTAGTAGTGTGTGTGTGGGGACAGTAGTAGTGTGTGTGTGGGGACAGTAGTAGTGTGTGTGTGTGTGTGTGTGGGGGGGGGACAGTAGTAGTGTGTGTGTGTGGGGACAGTAGTAGTTGTGTGTGTGTGTGGACAGTAGTAGTGTGTGTGTGTGGACAGTAATAGTGTGTGTGTGACAGTAGTAGTGTGTGTGGGGGACAGTAGTAGTGTGTGCAGTAGTAGTGTGTGTGTGTGTGGGAACAGTAGTAGTGTGGGGTGTGTGTGTGGGGGGTGTAGTGTGTGTGTGTGTGTGGGGACAGTAGTAGTGTGTGTGTGTGGGGCGTGGACAGTAGTAGTGTGTGTGTGTGTGTGTGGGTGTGGGGGCAGTAGTAGTGTGTGTGGGGGACAGTAGTAGTGTGTGTGTGTGGGACAGTAGTAGTGTGTGTGTGTGGACAGTAGTAGTGTGTGTGTGTGGAGGCACAGTAGTAGTGTGTGTGTGTGGGGGCAGTAGTAGTGTGTGTGTGTGGGGACAGTAGTAGTGAGGGGACAGTGTGTGTGGGGACAGTAGTAGTGTGTGTGGGGGACAGTAGTAGTGTGTGTGTGGGGAAAGTAGTGTGTTGTGTGGGGACAGTAGTAGTGTGTGTGTGTGTGTGGGGGGGGACAGTAGTAGTGTGTTCAGTGTGTGTGTGTGTGTGGTGGTGTGTGGACAGTAGTAGTGTGTGTGTGTGTGTGTGTGGGGACAGTAGTAGTGTGTGTGTGGGGACAGGTGTGTGTGTGGTGTGTGTGTGTGTGTGGGGACAGCAGTGTGTGTGTGTGTGTGTGTGGGGAGGTGGACAGTAGTAGTGTGTGTGTGCTGTTGTTGTGTGTGTGTGGGGACAGTAGTGTGTGTGTGTAGTGGGGACAGTAGTGGGGACAGTAGTAGTGTGTGTGTGGGAGTCAGTTCACAGTGTGTGTGTGTGGACAGTAGTAGTGTGTGTGTGTGTGGGGACAGTAGTAGTGTGTGTGTGTGTGGGGACAGTAGTAGTGTGTGTGTGTGTCTTGTGTGTGTGGGGACAGCAGTAGTAGTGTGTGTGGGAGGGTAGGACAGTAGTAGTGTGTGTGTGTGGGGACTTAGTAGTGTGTGTCTTGGGGACAGTAGTAGTGTGTGTGTGTGTGGGGACAGTGAGTAGTGTGTGTGTGGGGACAGCATTGCTAATGTGTGGGGACAGTAGTAGTGTGTGTGTGTGTGGACAGTATAATGTGTGTGTGTGTGGGGGGGTGTTAGTAGTAGTGTGTGTGTGTGTGGGGGGCATTAGTAGTAGTGTGTGTGTAGGGACAGTAGTAGTGTTGTGTTGTTTATGACAGTAGTGTGTGTGTCTGGGGTGTGTGTTGGGGGGGGACAGTAGTAGTGTGTGTGTGTGTGTGTGGGGACAGTAGTGGGGACAGTAGTATATGTGTGTATCACATTGTGTGTGTGTGTGTGGAAAAGTAGTGTGTGTGTGGGGACAGTAGTAGTGTGTGTGTGTGGGGACAGTGTGGGGACAGTAGTAGTGTGTGTGTGGGAACAGTTGTAGTGTGTGTGTGTGGACAGTAGTGTAGTGTGTGTGTGTGTGTGTGGGGGAGGGGGACAGTAGTAGTGTGTATTGTGTGTGGGGACAGTAGTAGTGTGTGTGTGTGTGTGTGTGGGGACAGCAGTAGTGTGTGTGTGTGGGAGGGGGGCAGTAGTAGTGTGTGTGTGTGGGGACAGTAGTAGAAGTGTGTGTGTGGGGACAGTAGTAGTAGTGTGTGTGTGTGTGGGGACAGTAGTAGTGTGTGTGTGTGTGGCGAGGCACAGTAGTGTGTGTGTGTGTGGGGACAGTAGTAGTGTGTGTGGGGACAGTAGTAGTGTGTGTGTGTGTGTGTGGGGGCATTAGTAGTAGTGTGTGTGTGTGGGGGGCGCAGGCACAGTAGTAGTGTGTGTGTGTGTGGGGGGGGGGGGGACAGTAGTAGTAGTGTGTGTGTGTTGGGGACAGTAGTAGTGTGTGTGTGTGTTGGGGGAGGCACAGTAGTAGTGTGTGTGTGTGGGGGGGGTGGACAGTAGTAGTGTGTGTGTGTTGGGGGAGGGGGCAGTAGTAGTGTGTGTGTGGGGACAGTAGTAGTGTGTGTGTGGTGTGGACAGTAGTAGTGTGTGTGTGTGGGGACAGTAGTAGTGTATGTGTGATTGGTTACAGTGTTTCTGTTGTTGTGTGTGCAGAGCTAACAGTAGCAACTGTCAGTTGTGACTTACTATGGGCTTGGTGTTCACTGTAGTTACAGTGGATTGGTTAGCCAGGTGTTTCTGTAGTTCTAGCCAGTTAGCCCCATTGGTTATGGGCTTGTGATCTTCACACTACAGTGGGTAGAGTGTTGCTGTAACCAGTGATTATTAGTAGTAGCAGCTAGCCAGTTAGCAGCCCCCATTGACTTACTATGGGCTTGTGATCTTCACACACTACAGTGGGTAGTTAGCTAGCCAGCTATCAGTAGTAGCAGCTAGCCAGTTAGCCCCATTGACTTACTATGGGCTTGTGATCTTCACACACTACAGTGGGTAGGTATTAGCCAGCTATCAGTAGTAGTAGAAGTAGCCAGTTAGCCCTATTGACTTACTATGGGCTTGTGATCTTCACACTACAGTGGGTAGGTGCTATAGCCAGCTATCAGTAGTAGCAGCTAGCCAGTTAGCCCCATTGACTTACTATGGGCTTGTGATCTTCACACACTACAGTGGGTAGTTAGCTAGCCAGCTATCAGTAGTAGCAGCTAGCCAGTTAGCCCCATTGACTTACTATGGGCTTGTGATCTTCACACACTACAGTGGGAAGGTAGCTAGCCACTATGAGTGCTTCAGCTGGCCATTAGCTATTATTTTATTATGGCTTGTGATCTTCAGAACTTCGAAGGACAAAAATCAGCTATCAGTAGTAGTAGCAGCTAGGGCTTTATTAACTGACTATGGCAGTCTTTGTGTGTTTCTGTTTTCAGGTGGGGAGGAGGGCTCCAAGGGCTTGGGGGGAGAGGGATTGCTAATGAGCTAAGTGACAGATAATAAAATTTACGTGCTGTTGTCTGAGAAAGTACAATGAAGGACAAAAAGAGGGATTTTATATTTTTTGTTGGGGAGAGATCGTCTTTCTTGGACAAAGTCCATATACAAAGAGGTAATAAATATTGATTTACATGGGCTCGGAGATCAGGGTTGGAGTTCTCTTCTCAAAAAGACAATTCTCAATCTAATCCCACTTCTGTAACACAAATACAATGTGATGAAATCTGGGGGGGAGTATGGTTCAATAAATGGTTGAAATATTGTTGGGGGGAGAGGGTCTCTCTGATGAGAAGTCTCTGTCTGTCTCTGTCTGGGGGAGAGGTCTCTCTCTGTCTCTGTCTCTCTGTCTCTCTCTCTCTGGGCTGGGGTCTCTGTCTCTCTCTGTCTCTCTCTGTCTCTCTGTCTCTTCTCTCTGTCTCTCTCTCTCTGTCTCTCTGTCTCTCTCTTCTCTCTGGAGGAGGGTCTCTCTCTGTCTCTCTCTCTGTCTCTTTTCTCTCTTTGGGAGAGAGGGAGGGTTGGAGTCTCTCTGGGGAGTCTGTCTCTGTCTCTCTGGAGAAGGGCTCTTTGGGGAGAGAGGGAGGGTTCCTCTTTAATCCCTCTCTTCTCCCCCTGCTTCTAATATCTAGGCCTGGGAGGGTTGGAAAGAGAGAGGGAGAGAGGGAGAATAAAGGAAAAAAAGAAAAACGGCAATTACCAATAATAATAATTATAAGCAATCATTTAATAGGGGAGATTATGGGGGGGGAGGGGGGGGGCAGTGGGAGAAGAGGGGAGGTTTCCCCCGTGAGACCGTATTCATTTCTATTATTTTATTTCATCGGGGATTATTTTAGGGATTTCCCTTATTAACTGTTCGCTATTATTTTGTTTCGCAGAACTGGGAGGGGAAGATCGAGGGTGGGGAGGGGGCAGGAGGGCTTATTAACTGGGGCCTTAGGTGTTTCTGTTTTCAGGTGGGGGGAGAGGGAGGGTTGGGGGAGGGCTGGGGGAGGGAGGGAGGGTTGGAGAAGGGCTGGGGAGAGAGGGAGGGTTGGAGAAGGGCTGGGGGAGAGGGAGGGTTGGAGAAGGGCTGGGGAGAGAGGGAGGGGAGAAGGGCTGGGGAGAGGGGAGGGTTGGAGAAGGGGCTGGGGGAGAGGGAGGGTTGGAGAAGGGCTGGGGAGAGAGGGAGGTTAGAGAAGGGCTGGGGGGAGAGGGAGGGTTGGAGAAGGGCTGGGGGGAGAGGGAGGGTTGGAGAAGGGCTGGGGAGAGAGGGAGGGTTGGAGAAGGGCTGGGGAGAGAGGGAGGGTTGAGAAGGGCTGGGGGGAGAGGGAGGGTTGGAGAAGGGCTGGGGGGAGAGGGAGGGTTAGAGAAGGGCTGGGGAGAGAGGGAGGGTTGGAGAAGGGGCTGGGGAGAGAGAGGGAGGGTTGGAGAAGGGCTGGGGAGAGAGGGAGGGTTGGAGAAGGGCTGGGGAGAGAGGGAGGGTTGGAGAAGGGCTGGGGAGAGAGGGAGGGTTGAGAAGGGCTGGGGAGAGAGGGTTGGGAGGGTTGGAGAAGGGCTGGGGGAGAGAGGGAGGCTTGGAGAAGGGCTGGGGAGAGGGGGAGGTTGGAGAAGGGCTGGGGGGAGGGGAGGGCAGTGGGAGAAGAGGGAGGGGTGAGGAGGGCTGGGAGATTATTTTATTTGGCCGCAGGGGGGGAGGGGGAGGGTTGGAGAAGGGCTGGGGAAATCTGCTCCGGGGAGTGGCTGGAGAAGGGCTGGGGAGAGGGAGGGGGTTGAGAAGGGCTGGGGAGAGGGGGAGGGTTGGAGGGCTGGGGAGAGAGGGGAGGGGTTGAGGAGGGCTGGGGAGAGGGGGAGGGTTGGGGGAGGGGGAGGGTTGGAGAAGGGCTGGGGAGGGGGGAGGGGAGGAGGGCTGGGGAGAGAGGGAGGGTTGGAGAAGGGCTGGGGAGAGAGGGAGGGTTGGGAGAAGGGCTGGGGAGAGAGGGAGGGTTGGAGAAGGGAGGGGGGGAGAGAGGGAGGGTTGGAGAAGGGGGCTGGAGGAGGGCTGGGGAGATAGGGCGGGTTGGAGAAGGGCTGGGGGGAGAGGGAGAAGGGCTGGGGAGGGATGGAGGGCTGGGGAGAGAGGGGAGGGTTGGAGAAGGGCTG
>NW_027001835.1:0-7022 GCF_036934945.1 Oncorhynchus masou masou
GTGGAACACCACCAGACTGGGGTAAGGGTGGAACACCAGACTGGGGTAAGGGATGGAACACCAGACTGGGGTAAGGGTTGAACACCACCAGACTGGGGTAAGGGTTGAACACCAGACTGGGGTAAGGGTGGAACACCACCAGACTGGGGTAAGGGTGGAACACCAGACTGGGGTAAGGGTGGAACACACCAGACTAGGGTAAGGGTGGAACACCAGACTGGGGTAAGGGTGGAACACCAGACTGGGGTAAGGGTGGAACACCACCAGACTGGGGTAAGGGTTGAACACCAGACTGGGGTAAGGGTGGAACACCAGACTGGGGTAAGGGTGGAACACCAGACTGGGGTAAGGATGGAACACCAGACTGGGGTAAGGGTGGAACACCACCAGACTGGGGTAAGGGTTAAACACCAGACTAGGGTAAGGGTGGAACACCAGACTGGGGTAAGGGTGGAACACCAGACTGGGGTAAGGGTTGAACACCAGACTGGAGTAGGGTGGAACACCAGACTGGTACACATGTTGTTGAGACCCTAAAGCCTTCACACCTAGGCCACATGTTGTTTGAGGCCCTAAAGCCTTGACACCTACGGTACACATGTTGTTGAGGCCCTAAAAAGCCTTGACACCTACAGGTACACATGTTGTTGAGGCTAAGTAACATTACTTAGGCTGCGTTTTCACAGGCAGAACAATTTTTCTGTAATTGGTCTTTTGACCGATCATCAGATCAGATTTTTTCACATCAGATCTTTTTCAGAGGCTGATCTGATTGGTCAAAAGACCAATTAGTGAAAATGAGATCATAATTGGTCTGTCTGTGTTAACACAACACCGAATAGACCACAGGTGATGAGGGATTTTAATTGTGCCAAATGGCTTTTTTTTTACAGGTCTTTCACAAATCATTCATAGCCCTCAGTTGGGAAGTTCTATGTTATGGCCACCCAGTTGGGAAGTTCTATGTTATAGTCCTCAGTTGGGAAGTTCTATGTTATAGTCCTCAGTTGGGAAGTTCTATGTTATAGTCCTCAGTTGGGAAGTTCTATGTTATAGTCCTCAGTTGGGAAGTTCTATGTTATAGTCCTCAGTTGGGAAGTTCTATGTTATAGCCCTCAGTTGGGAAGTTCTATGTTATAGCCCTCAGTTGGGAAGTTCTATGTTATAGTCCTCAGTTGGGAAGTTCTATGTTATAGCCCTCCGTTGGGAAGTTCTATGTTATAGCCCTCCGTTGGGAAGTTCTATGTTATTGCCCTCCGTTGGGAAGTGCTATGTTATAGCCCTCCGTTGGGAAGTGCTATGTTATAGCCCTCAGTTGGGAAGTGCTATGTTATAGTCCTCAGTTGGGAAGTTCTATGTTATAGTCCTCAGTTGGGAAGTTCTATGTTATAGTCCTCAGTTGGGAAGTTCTATGTTATAGTCCTCAGTTGGGAAGTTCTATGTTATAGTCCTCAGTTGGGAAGTTCTATGTTATAGTCCTCAGTTGGGAAGTTCCATGTCCTATAGTCCTGGTTGGGAAGTTCTCTGTTATAGTCCTCGGTTGGGTGGTTCAATGTCGTCATTGCACATCTTCACTTCAGAGTGTAAGAATGGTAAAGAATGCTAAAATGTCAGAACGCTACAGCAGTGCTGATGGATGGATGCCAGGAAGACAGACAGGAATCTCCAAGCAATAACCGATGGCAATGTTCAGTGTAAAGCCCTCTGAACAAAGGACCAAGGCCAGACAGAATCAGTTATGTATGGAATCACAATAGAGTACGGACACAGGAAGTTACTCTAACAAGAAGCTACATTGCCACATTTACCAGGATATAAATTCATTTAGCATAATATTAATGCATCCTACAGTATATCTGACTTCATTATGTGTTGCAGCCTTTTCCCCACTGAAACGCAGTGATCACACCCCTGGAATCAAATGGAAATGGAAAACAGGGACAAAAAAGGCAGACGCTGCTTTTTGTTTCAATATTAACATAACAGTAATTCAATATCTATTCCCCCAATAACCAACCATTTGAAATTTAAAAAAACTATTTCCCTTTAGTCTCGGCCACACATTTAAAATGCAGAACACATCAAATATTTATGGACATATCAACCCAATATCTTCAGGGATAGCCTGTAGATTACACCAGACAGGCTGCGGGGGAGAAATGGTGCTACCATGATTTAAGCATACAAAAGCAGAAAACATACCCGGATGTATATACTAACTAAATTATAAGATATTTCAACTTTTTAAAAGACTGTGTTTTTTGCAGCTAAAACATACTTTCCCCAAGAGAGTAAAACATCGACTGAAAAGGAGAAGTGCCATACTAAAATATACAGCAGCATATGATTCCAAATGGTTTTGAAAACAGCATTTAACATCTCACTAAGAACATACAAAAACTTTAAAATGGATTAAACAAGTGTGTGTGTGTGTGTGTGTGTGTGTGTGTGTGTGTTATTGGGGTCAGTGAGGTTAACTGGGAGAGAGAAGTGCCATACTAAAATATACCTTGGATTCTAAATGGCTTTGTAAGAACCCCTGATGTACATTAAATGGATGAAACGGATGGTGCATGCTGGAGTGGGTTCAGTGGGGTTGTCTGTGGCTGGAGGGAGCTGTCTGCGCTCACATGCATTCATCCATTTATCCACACCGCCTTGGGCATGCTCAGTCTGTCACAAATCTCATTAGAACATAAACACAACGTTCAAACCATTTCCTATCTGTTCCTGTAAAAAGGCTGAGCTGACCATTAGCCCTGGGCAGGTAGACAAAACTGGGAGAATTGCTCTGGAGAGATGGTTGGTCCCATAAATGGTTTGGAGAGATGATTGGTCCCATAAATGGTTTGGAGAGATGATTGGTCCCATAAATGGTTTGGAGAGATGATTGGTCCCATAAATGGTCTGGAGAGATGACTGGTCCCATAAGTGCTCTGGAGAGATGATTGGTCCCATAAATGGTTTGGAGAGATGACTGGTCCCATAAGTGCTCTGGAGAGATGATTGGTCCCATAAATGGTCTGGAGAGATGATTGGTCCCATAAATGGTCTGGAGAGATGATTGGTCCCATAAATGGTCTGGAGAGATGATTGGTCCCATAAATGGTTTGGAGAGATGATTGGTCCCATAAATGGTTTGGAGAGATGATTGGTCCCATAAATGGTTTGGAGAGATGATTGGTCCCATAAATGGTTTGGAGAGATGGTTGGTCCCATAAATGGTCTGGAGAGATGACTTGTCCCATAAATGGTCTTGAGAGGTGATTGGTGACATTAATGGTCTTGAGAGGTGATTGGTCCCATTAATGATCTGGAGAGGTGATTGGTGACATTAATGGTCTGGAGAGGTGATTGGTGCATCATTAATGGTTTGGAGAGATGGTTGGTCCCATAAATGGTCTGGAGAGATGACTTGTCCCATAAATGGTCTTGAGAGGTGATTGGTGACATTAATGGTCTTGAGAGGTGATTGGTGACATTAATGATCTAGAGAGGTGATTGGTGACATTAATGGTCTGGAGAGGTGATTGGTGACATTAATGATCTAGAGAGGTGATTGGTGACATTAATGGTCTGGAGAGGTGATTGGTGACATTAATGATCTAGAGAGGTGATTGGTGACATTAATGGTCTAGCGAAGGTGATTGGTGACATTAATGGTCTAGAGAAGGTGATTGGTGACATTAATGGTCTAGAGAAGGTGATTGGTGACATTAATGGTCTGGCGAGAGGTGATTGGTGACATTAATGGTCTAGAGAAGGTGATTGGTGACATTA
Organism: Oncorhynchus masou masou; assembly: GCF_036934945.1. NCBI lineage: Eukaryota > Metazoa > Chordata > Actinopteri > Salmoniformes > Salmonidae > Oncorhynchus > Oncorhynchus masou. The sequence goes on from NW_027001835.1 coordinate 3,781, forward strand.
TTGGTCTAGAGAGATGTCATTGGTGGGATAAATGTTCTGGAGAGAGGTGATTGGTGGGATAAATGTTCTTGAGAGAGGTGATTGGTGGGATAAATGTTCTGGAGAGAGGTGATTGGTGGGATAAATGTTCTGGAGAGAGGTGATTGGTGAGGCTTGTCACCATTTGCTTCTATTGAAGACCATTGGTTATGTTGCCTTAACAGTACATTGGTTTGATCACTGACCGGCAGAGAACAGGAACAGACAGTGGCATCTTTGCAGGCTACAGTTTTGAAATGATCAACCTATTTGAGCTGGGCATGCAGGGTAATTATAACCCACCCTCACTAACACATTAACAGAGATGGAACTACCATGAAACCAGAACTGCAATGACAATACATGTGAACAATAAGAGCAAATGAGATTCAGCTGTTTTTTGTTCATTCAAGTCTTAAATGTTAAATCTCCAGCACCCAGAGAGTCAGAGAGGAAAAGGAGTGGTCCCCTCAGCCCTCCGCTTGTCTGTTCTCCTCAGCAGCTGTGTTGGCCGGAACACACACAGACACACACACACACACACACACACACACACAGACAGACAGACAGACAGACAGACAGACAGACAGACAGACAGACAGACAGACAGACAGACAGACAGACAGACAGACAGACAGACAGACAGACAGACAGACAGACAGACAGACAGACAGACACAGCACAGTGAGCGTCTGGATCAATAGCCACTGCTGGTGGTTCATTGTTCCATAAATCCTCTCGCTTGAGGGAATCCGTCATGCACAGCTGTGGAATAGAGGCAGGGGAACACTGAAACAATGGTGATTTTGGAGAGACGTTTGAGCTTGAGACGGTGTCCTCCTGCTGCTAAATAATTCTTCAGAAATGTTTTACAGAACATTTCCTCCCCTGTTATTGTGAGGCTGACTGGTTACTGAGGGATACGGCATAATGAATCGACACACACAGATCCTGCAGGACTAGTACACTAATTAAAAAGTATTCTCCACGGCCAAAACAACGTTAGAATTGCAGACACCACATCAAAGAAAGTGTAAATCTGACACTTGTGAAAATAGCTATTGAGTGGAGAGGGAAGAGAATCCTGGTTGGTTGTAGCAGGATATCTCCAACCCAGCGGTGAATTAACTTCCTGGGTCTCTAGTCCAGTGAGGAGTAAATATTCACCTCTAGTCCAGTGAGGAGTAAATATTCACCTCTAGTTTAGTGAGGTGTAAATATTCACCTCTAGTTCAGTGAGGAGTAAATATTCACCTCTAGTTCAGTGAGAGGGCTATCCATGGCTCTGATACTGCTGTGTTAAAATTCACCTCTAGTCCAGTGAGGAGTAAATATTCACCTCTAGTTCAGTGAGGTGTAAATATTCACCTCTTGTTCAGTGAGGTGTAAATATTCACCTCTAGTTCAGTGAGGAGTAAATATTCACCTCTAGTTCAGTGAGGTGTAAATATTCACCTCTTGTTCAGTGAGGTGTTAATATTCACCTCTAGTCCAGTGAAGGGGCTATCCATGGCTCTGATGCTGCTGTGTTAATATTCACCTCTAGTTCAGTGAGGGCGCTATCCATGGCTCTGATGCTGCTGTGTTAATATTCACCTCTAGTTCAGTGAGAGGGCTATCCATGGCTCTGATGCTGCTGTGTTAAAATTCACCTCTAGTCCAGTGAGGAGTAAATATTCATGCCTCTGAGTGCAGCTGAGGTTAATATTCACCTCTAGTTCAGTGAGGTGCAAATATCCATGGCTCTGAGTGCTGCTGAGTTAATATTCACCTCTAGTCCAGTGAGGGTAGCTATCCATGGCTCTGAGTGCAGTGCTGTGTTAAATATTCACCTCTAGTCCAGTGAGGGGGCTATCCATGGCTCTGATGCTGCTGTGTTAATATTCACCTCTAGTTCAGTGAGGGGCTATCCATGGCTCTGATGCTGCTGTGTTAATATTCACCTCTAGTTCAGTGAGGGGCTATCCATGGCTCTGATGCTGCTGTGTTAATATTCACCTCTAGTTCAGTGAGGGGCTATCCATGGCTCTGATGCTGCTGTGTTAATATTCACCTCTAGTCCAGTGAGGGGGCTATCCATGGCTCTGATGCTGCTGTGTTAATATTCACCTCTAGTCCAGTGAGGGGGCTATCCATGGCTCTGATGCTGCTGTGTTAATATTCACCTCTAGTTCAGTGAGGGTGCTATCCATGGCTCTGATGCTGCTGTGTTAATATTCACCTCTAGTTCAGTGAGGGGCTATCCATGGCTCTGATGCTGCTGTGTATTCACCTCTAGTCCAGTGAGGGGGCTATCCATGGCTCTGATGCTGCTGTGTTAATATTCACCTCTAGTTCAGTGAGGGGGCTATCCATGGCTCTGATGCTGCTGTGTTAATATTCACACTGACAATGTGCTGAGCTGGCGGAGCTCCATAGCCTTGGCTGTCCCTCTGCTCCTCTCCCCCCGTCTTGGTTCACCATATGCTGGATGGATCCCCAGGCTGGCCAGGCTGGCTAGTTGTTTGACTGACATTCAATGCTACTCTGCTCCTCTCCTCTCCAGCCTGGTGCCTGGCTTGGTCCCTGGCTTGGTGTCTTTGGCGTAGGCTCTTTGGCAGAGGTCCAAATAGTAACTTTCCTGACACCTACCAAGGCATCCTGTTTCCACCAGCCCACGCAACAACCCCCGCACCAGACCTAGCCACAGCTTTGGCCTTGGCCCGCTGGACTGGATCATGGCTTATCCAAACTCCAGCTATTCTCGCTCGCTCTCTCTCTCTCTCTCTCTCTCTCTCTCGGTTTATTTATTTGTTTGTTTATCTCCAGACCTCCAGTTGCAAAAGAGGTTCAATCAGCTACAAGCTATATATGTTATTGAACCATAGGAGGGGTGGGGCTAAACATGTCTATCAGTTATATATGTTAATGAACCACAGGAGGGTGGGGCTATACATGTCTATCAGTTATATATGTTAATGAACCACAGGAGGGGTGGGGCTATACATGTCTATCAGTTATATATGTTAATGAACCACAGGAGGGGTGGGGCTATACATGTCTATCAGTTATATATGTTAATGAACCACAGGAGGGGTGGGGCTATACATGTCTATCAGTTATATATGTTAATGAACCACAGGAGGGGTGGGGCTATACATGTCTATCAGTTATATATGTTAATGAACCACAGGAGGGGTGGGGCTATACATGTCTATCAGTTATATATGTTAATGAACCATAGG
>NW_027001836.1:0-7021 GCF_036934945.1 Oncorhynchus masou masou
GCGAAAGTATTCGCCCCCTTGAACTTTGCGACCTTTTGCCACATTTCAGGCTTCAAACATAAAGATATAAAACTGTATTTTTTTGTGAAGAATCAACAACAAGTGGGACACAATCATGAAGTGGAACGACATTTATTGGATATTTCAAACTTTTTTAACAAATCAAAAACTGAAAAATTGGGTCGTGCAAAATTATTCAGCCCCCTTAAGTTAATACTTTGTAGCGCCATCTTTTGCTGCGATTACAGCTGTAAGTCGCTTGGGGTATGTCTCTATCAGTTTTGCACATCGAGAGACTGACATTTTTTCCCATTCCTCCTTGCAAAACAGCTCGAGCTCAGTGAGGTTGGATGGAGAGCATTTGTGAACAGCAGTTTTCAGTTCTTTCCACAGATTCTCGATTGGATTCAGGTCTGGACTTTGACTTGGCCATTCTAACACCTGGATATGTTTATTTTTGAACCATTCCATTGTAGATTTTGCTTTATGTTTTGGATCATTGTCTTGTTGGAAGACAAATCTCCGTCCCAGTCTCAGGCCTTTTGCAGACTCCATCAGGTTTTCTTCCAGAATGGTCCTGTATTTGGCTCCATCCATCTTCCCATCAATTTTAACCATCTTCCCTGTCCCTGCTGAAGAAAAGCAGGCCCAAACCATGATGCTGCCACCACCATGTTTGACAGTGGGTATGGTGTGTTCAGGGTGATGAGCTGTGTTGCTTTTACGCCAAACATAACGTTTTGCATTGTTGCCAAAAAGTTCAATTTTGGTTTAATCTGACCAGAGCACCTTCTTCCACATGTTTGGTGTGTCTCCCAGGTGGCTTGTGGCAAACTTTAAACAACACTTTTTATGGATATCTTTAAGAAATGTCTTTCTTCTTGCCACTCTTCCATAAAGGCCAGATTTGTGCAATATACGACTGATTGTTGTCCTATGGACAGAGTCTCCCACCTCAGCTGTAGATCTCTGCAGTTCATCCAGAGTGATCATGGGCCTCTTGGCTGCATCTCTGATCAGTCTTCTCCTTGTATGAGCTGAAAGTTTAGAGGGACGGCGGTGTGATTACACACAGGTGGATTGTATTTATCATCATTAGTCATTTAGGTCAACATTGGATCATTCAGAGATCCTCACTGAACTTCTGGAGAGAGTTTGCTGCACTGAAAGTAAGGCTGAATAATTTTACCTAATTTTTCAGTTTTTGATTTGTTAAAAAGTTTGGAAATATCCAATAGTCATGTCGTTCCACTTCATGATTGTGTCTCCACTTGTTGTTGATTCTTCACAAAAAAATACAGTTTTATATCTTTAAGTGTTTGAGCCTGAAATGTGGCAAAAGGTCGCAAAGTTCAAGGGGGCGAATACTTTCGCAAGGCACTGTATGTAGAATCTAATTTCATGGCGTCCCAATCTTGAAATACTTCTGTTCCTAAGAAATTTCAGCTCTGGTTGTAGATGTGTCCATGAACTAGAATACACATTTATTTGTTGCTGGATTTACCCTCATGCTGCCATGGTGGATGCTATTGGTGCTTTATCTGAGTGTTTATTTGACTGCTCTTCCCTCTGCCAGTATCTAGCTGACTCGGCCGTTAAACCACGTCAACTTCCAGTAAATCTTTGTTTCATTTCAACCATGTACGATCTGTGACGTGCTAGATGCCTTGTGATTGATGTATAATCAAATCCACTGGGTCTGATATGCTTTATCCATTTTGGCTGCAGATCTCTGCCCCCCTAATTGCTGAATCATTAACCCATGTTTTACCTGACGATTATATCTGGTACTATCCCCAAGGTTTGGAAGGTGGCCCATGTACTCCGCCTTCACAAAGTCGGTGACCCTTGTGACCTGAATAATTGTCTCCCCTATGGTATTTCTAAACTTTCCTGCCTAGCTAAAATATTAGAATCCTTGATTAAGTCTCCAGCTATATCTTATTCTAAATGTACATAATTCGGGTTTTAGACCAGGTCATAGCACTATCTCTGCTGCATCTCTAGTTATAAATGATAACTCTGTGGATAAAAGGCAACATTGTGCTGCCCTCTTCATTGACCTGTCAAAGGCTTTTGATAATGTTGATTACACACGGCTAATTCAGAGGCTTTCCTCATTTGGCCTAGACCAGGCTGTATGTAACTGGTTTAACAAGTACTTGACAGATAGTATCTACTGTTGGATTCGACATTTGGAACATTATTAAGATATTAAACAAATGATAGAGAAGAAGAATGGTTCCCTGTAGAAAGACAGATGGCTTTGGAATGTGTTGGGTGGACGGGAGGCGAGCAACGTGTTGATATAGGGGAGACAGATGGACATCTGTGGATTAGGTGAAGGAGGGGTTGAGGTCAGGAGGTGAGGTCAGATCCCCAGAAGGGAGTAATAAGGGTTTAGTATCCTGTTACTCTTTTCCTGTAGAACCATACGATGTAAGGATTGGATAGAAGGAGGAGTGTCTTAAGTGGGATATATATCTGTGATGGGAGAAATGTTGGGTTGTCTGAATTACATCTGTACAGAACCTTTGGGCAGAATTAAACTTGGTTAAAGCTTCTCTAGAGTCTGTGAGTTATTTACTCTGAAAAATAAGAACCTAACACTTCTGATGGTGTTAAATCAGGTTTCCTGGGTATTATGAAAGGTGTCCTGCAGGGGTCGATTTCTGGAATCTGCACTTCTTACTGTTTACATTAACAATATCGACTTGTCTGTAAAAAAATGTAACTTATACTGTATGCTGATGATGCTGTTGTGTATGCTATTGCCTCATGGTTGACCAGGCTCGATCTGAACTACAGTCTGCCTTCATTGTAGTACAGAAAAACTTTCTTGACCTGAAATTGGTATTGAATGGAGGTAAAAAAATATTATGCGCACAAAAATAAATGTAAAGATACAGTTGAAGTCGGAAGTTTACATACACTTAGGTTGGTGTCATTACATTTTTTTTTCAACCACTCCACAAATTACATTTACATTACATTACATTTAAGTCATTTGGCAGACGCTCTTATCCAGAGCGACTTACAAATTGGTGAATTCACCTTATGACATCCAGTGGAACAGCCACTTTACAATAGTGAATCTAAATCATTTAAGGGGGGGGTGAGAAGGATTACTTTATCCTATCCTAGGTATTCCTTAAAGAGGTGGGGTTTCAGGTGTCTCCGGAAGGTGGTGATTGACTCCGCTGTCCTGGCGTCGTGAGGGAGTTTGTTCCACCATTGGGGGCAGAGCAGCGAACAGTTTTGACTGGGCTGGAGCGGAAACTGTACTTCCTCCCAGTGGTAAGGAGGCGAGCAGGCCAGAGGTGGATGAACGCAGTGCTCTTGTTTGGGTGTAGGGCCTGATCAGAGCCTGGAGGTACTGCGGTGCGTTCCCCTCACAGCTCCGTAGGCAAGCACCATGGTCTTGTAGCGGATGCGACTTCAACTGGAAGCCAGTGGAGAGAGCGGAGGAGCGGGGTGACGTGAGGAGAACTTGGGAAGGTTGAACACCAGACGGGCTGCGGCGTTCTGGATGAGTTGTAGGGGTTTAATGGCACAGGCAGGGAGCCCAGCCAACAGCGAGTTGCAGTAATCCAGACGGGAGATGACAAGTGCCTGGATTAGGACCTGCGCCACTTCCTGTGTGAGGCAGGGTCGTACTCTGCGGATGTTGTAGAGCATGAACCTACAGGAACGGGCCACCGCCTTGATGTTAGTTGAGAACGACAGGGTGTTGTCCAGGATCACGCCAAGGTTCTTAGCGCTCTGGGAGGAGGACACACGGAGTTGTCAACCGTGATCGTGAGATCATCGGAATGGCAGTCCCCCCGGGAGGAAGAGCAGCTCCGTCTTACCGAGGTTCAGCTTGAGGTGGTGATCCGTCATCCACACTGATATGTCTGCCAGACATGCAGAGATGCGATTCGCCACCTGGTCATCAGAAGGGAAAGGAGAAGATTAATTGTGTGTCGTCTGCATAGCAATGATAGGAGACCATGTGAGGTTATGACAGAGCCAAGTGACTTGGTGTATAGCGAGAATAGGAGAGAGGGCCTAGAACAGAGCCCTGGGGGACACCAGTGGTGAGAGCGCGTGGCGAGGAGACAGATTCTCGCCACGCCACCTGGTAGGAGCGACCTGTCAGGTAGGACGCAATCCAAGCGTGGGCCACGCCGGAGATGCCCAACTCGGAGAGGGTGGAGAGGAGGATCTGATGGTTCACAGTATCGAAGGCAGCCGATAGGTCTAGAAGGATGAGAGCAGAGGAGAGAGAGTTAGCTTTAGCAGTGCGGGAGCGCCTCCGTGATACAGAGAAGAGCAGTCTCAGTTGAATGACTAGTCTTGAAACCTGACTGATTTGGATCAAGAAGGTCATTCTGAGAGAGATAGCGGGAGAGCTGGCCAAGGACGGCACGTTCAAGAGTTTTGGAGAGAAAAGAAAGAAGGGATACTGGTCTGTAGTTGTTGACATCGGAGGGATCGAGTGTAGGTTTTTTTCAGAAGGGGGTAACTCTCGCTCTCTTGAAGACGGAAGGGACCGTAGCCAGCGGTCAGGGATGAGTTGATGGGCGAGTGAGGTAAGGGAGAAGGTCTCCGGAAATGGTCTGGAGAAGAGAGGAGGGGATAGGGTCAAGCGGGCAGGTTGTTGCGGCCGGCCGTCACAAGAAGCGAGATTTCATCTGGAGAGAGGGAGAAAGAGGTCAGAGCACAGGGTAGGGCAGTGTGAGCAGAACCAGCAGTGTCGTTTGACTTAGCAAACGAGGATCGGATGTCGCCGACCTTTCTTTTCAAAATGGTTGACGAAGTCATCTGCAGAGAGGGAGGAGGGGGGAGGGGAGGAGGATTCAGGAGGGAGGAGAAGGTGGCAAAGAGCTTCCTAGGGTTAGAGGCAGATGCTTGGAATTTAGAGTGGTAGAAAGTGGCTTTAGCAGCAGAGACAGAGGAGGAAAATGTAGAGAGGAGGGAGTGAAAGGATGCCAGGTCCGCAGGAGGCGAGTTTTCCTCCATTTCCGCTCGGCTGCCCCGGAGCCCTGTTCTGTGAGCTCGCAATGAGTCGTCGGTACGGAGGGCGGGAGGGGAGGACCGAGCCGGCCTGGAGGGATAGGGACATAGAGAGTCAAAGGATGCAGAAAGGGAGAGAGGAGGGTTGAGGAGGCAGAATCAGGAGATAGGTTGGAGAAGGTTTGAGCAGAGGGGAAGAGATGATAGGATGGAAGAGGAGAGAGTAGCGGGGAGAGCGAAGGTTGGGGCGGCGCGATGCCATCCGGTGGGGGCAGTGTGGGAAGTGTTGGATGAGAGCGGGAAGGATGCAAGGTGTGGTCGGAGACTTGGAGGAGTTGCAATGAGGTTAGTGGAAGAACAGCATCTAGTAAAGATGAGGTCGGCGTATTGCCTGCCTTGTGAGTAGGGGAAGGTGAGAGGTGAGGTCAAAGAGGAGAGGAGTGGAAAGGAAGGAGGCAGAAGGAATGAGTCAAAGGTAGGCGTGGGGGAGGTTAAAGTCGCCCAGGACTGTGAGAGGTGAGCCGTCCTCAGGAAAGGAGCTTATCAAGGCATCAAGCTCATTGATGAACTCTCCGAGGAACCTGGAGGCGATAAATGATAAGGATGTTAAGCTTGAAAGGCCTGGTAACTGTGACAGCATGGAATTCAAAGGAGGCGATAGACAGATGGGTAAGGGGAGAAAGAGAGAATGACCACTTGGGAGAGATGAGGATCCCGGTGCCACCACCCCGCTGACCAGAAGCTCTCGGGGTGTGCGAGAACACGTGGGCGGACGAAGAGAGAGCAGTAGGAGTAGCAGTGTTATCTGTGGTGATCCATGTTTCCGTCAGTGCCAAGAAGTCGAGGGACTGGAGGGAGGCATAGGCTGAGATGAACTCTGCCTTGTTGGCCGCAGATCGGCAGTTCAGAGGCTACCGGAGACCTGGAACTCCACGTGGGTCGTGCGCGCTGGGACCACCAGATTAGGGTGGCCGCGGCCACTGCGGTGTGGAGCGTTTGTATGGTCTGTGCAGAGAGGAGAGAACAGGGATGGATAGACACATAGTTGACAGGCTACAGAAGAGGCTACGCTAATGCAAGGAGATTGGAATGACAAGTGGACTACACGTCTCGAATGTTCAGAAAGTTAAACTTACGTAGCAAGAATCTTATTGACTAAAATGATTGAAATGATACAGTACTGCTGGAGTAGGCTAGCTGGTAGTGGCTGCGTTGTTGACTTTGTAGGCTAGCTGGCAGTGGCTGCGTTGTTGACACTACACTAATCAAATCGTTCCGTCGAGTGTAATAGTTTCTACAGTGCTGCTATTCGGGGGCTAGCTGGCTAGCTAGCAGTGTTGATTACGTTACGTTACATTAAAAGAACGACAATAGCTGGCTAGCTAACTAGAAAATCGCTCTAGACTACACAATTGTCTTAGATACAAAGACGGCTATGTGGCTAGCTAGCTACGATCAAACAAATCAAACCGTTGTACTGTAATGAAGTGAAATTAAAATGTGATACTACCTGTGGAGCGGCGGAATGTTGACCGGGTTGTTGAAGTTCTATTCAGTAGACGTTGGCTAGCTGTTGGCTAGCTAGCTAGCAGTATCTCCTACGTTAAGGACGACAAATAGCTGGCTAGCTAACCTCGGTAAATTAAGATAATCACTCTAAGTCTACACACTCTAAACTACACAATTATCTTGGATACGAAGACAGCAAAGACAGCTATGTAGCTAGCTAATACTACACTAATCGAGTCGTTCAGTTGAGTGAATAGTTTCTACAGTGCTGGTATTCGTTAGCTAGCTGCTGGGCAGATAGCAGTGTGAACTACGTTAGGGCAATGAATACGATAATTACGCAATTATCTTTGATACAAAAAGACGGCTATGTAGCTAGCTAAGAAGAAATTGCTAAGATTAGACAAATCAAACCGTTGTACTATAATGAAATGTAATGAAAATGTAATGAAAAGTTATACTACCTGCGGACCGAAGTGTAGATGCGACCGCTCGCTCCAACCCGGAACCGGAA
>NW_027001837.1:0-7020 GCF_036934945.1 Oncorhynchus masou masou
ACCTCTATCTCCACTCCTAGATACAGCTCATCTCTATCTCCACTCCAAGACACAGATAATATCTAGGTCCACTCCTAGACATAGTTCATCTCTATCTCCACTCCTAGATACAGTTCACCTCTATCTCCACTCCTAGATACAGCTCATCTCTATCTCCACTCCTCGATACAGCTCATATCTATCTCCACTCCTCGATACAGCTCATATCTATCTCCACTCCTCGATACAGCTCATATCTATCTCCACTCCTAGATACAGCTCATATCTATCTCCACTCCTAGACACAGTTCATCTCTATCTCTACTCCTAGACACATTTCATCTCTATCTCCACTCCTAGATACAGCTCATCTCTTTCTCCACTCCTAGACACAGTCCATCTCTATCTCCACTCCTAGACACAATTCATCTCTATCTCCACTCCTAGATACAGTTCATCTCTATCTCCACTCCTAGATACAGCTCATATCTATCTCCACTCCTAGACACAATTCATCTCTATCTCCACTCCTAGATACAGTTCATCTCTATCTCCACTCCTAGACACAGTTCATCTCTATCTCCACTCCTAGATACAGCTCATATCTATCTCCACTCCTAGACACAGTTCATATCTATCTCCACTCCTAGACACAATTCATCTCTATCTCCACTCCTAGATACAGCTCATCTCTATCTCCACTCCTAGACACAGTTCATCTCTATCTCCACTCCTAGACACAGTTCATCTCTATCTCCACTCCTAGACACAGTTCATATCTATCTCCACTCCTAGACACAATTCATCTCTATCTCCACTCCAAGACACAGTTCATCTCTATCTCCACTCCTAGACACAGTTCATATCTATCTCCACTCCTAGACACAATTCATCTCTATCTCCACTCCAAGACACAGTTCATATCTATCTCCACTCCTAGACACAATTCATCTCTATCTCCACTCCTAGATACAGCTCATATCTATCTCCACTCCTAGACACAATTCATCTCTATCTCCACTCCTAGATACAGCTCATCTCTATCTCCACTCCTAGACACAGTTCATCTCTATCTCCACTCCTAGATACAGCTCATCTCTATCTCCACTCCTAGACACAGTTCATATCTATCTCCACTCCTAGACACAATTCATCTCTATCTCCACTCCTAGATACAGCTCATCTCTATCTCCACTCCTAGACACAGTTCATCTCTATCTCCACTCCTAGACACAGTTCATCTCTATCTCCACTCCTAGACACAGTTCATATTACATTTACATTTACATTTAAGTCATTTAGCAGACGCTCTTATCCAGAGCGACTTACAAATTGGTGAATTCACCTTCTGACATCCAGTGGAACAGCCACTTTACAATAGTGCATCTAAGTCATTAAGGGGGGGTGAGAAGGATTACTTATCCTATCCTAGGTATTCCTTGAAGAGGTGGGGTTTCAGGTGTCTCCGGAAGGTGGTGATTGACTCCGCTGTCCTGGCGTCGTGAGGGAGTTTGTTCCACCATTGGGGGGCCAGAGCAGCGAACAGTTTTGACTGGGCTGAGCGGGAACTGTACTTCCTCAATGGTAGGGAGGCGAGCAGGCCAGAGGTGGATGAACGCAGTGCCCTTGCTTGGGTGTAGGGCCTGATCAGAGCCTGGAGGTACTGCGGTGCCGTTCCCCTCACAGCTCCGTAGGCAAGCACCATGGTCTTGTAGCGGATGCGAGCTTCAACTGGAAGCCAGTGGAGAGAGCGGAGGAGCGGGGTGACGTGAGAGAACTAAACATATCTATCTCCACTCCTAGACACAATTCATCTCTATCTCCACTCCAAGACACAGTTCATCTCTATCTCCACTCCAAGACACAGTTCATCTCTATCTCCACTCCTAGATACAGTCCATCTCTATCTCCACTCCTAGACACAGTTCATCTCTATCTCCACTCCTAGACACAGTTCATCTCTATCTCCACTCCTAGACACAGGTAAAACCTCTTTGGGACTGGGGTACAGTATTGAGTAGCTTGGATGAATAAGGTGCCCAGAGTAAACTGGGAATAGGAATATGCATATAATTAGTAGATGTGGATATAAAACACTCTGAAGTTTCTAAACCTGTTTGAATGATGTCTGTGAGTATAACAGAACCCATATGGCAGGCAAAATCCTGAGACGAAGTCCAAACAGGAAGTAGGAAATCTGAGGTTTGTAGTTTTTCAAGTGATTGCCTATCCAATATACAGTGTCTATGGGGTTATATTGCACTACCTAAGGCTTCCACTAGATGTCAACCGTCTTTAGAACCTTGTTTCAGGCGTCTACTATGAAAGGGGAGCGAATAAGAATCAGTTTGAATCAGGGGTCTGGCAGAATGCCATTAGTTTAGACACGCGAGCGTCCGTGAGAGCGAGTTGCATTCCCTTTAATTTCTAAAGACAAAGGAATTGTCCAGTTGGAACATTATTGAAGATTTATGATAAAAAAAAGATCGATTATATACATCGTTTGACATGTTTCTACGAACTGTAATGCAACTGTTTTGACTTTTCGTCTGAACTAAGTGCCCGCGCCTTGTGAATTTGGATTTGTGAACTAAACGCGCAAACAAAAAGGAGTTATTTTAACATAGATGATGAACTTCATCGAACAAAAAAACATTTATTGTGGAACTGGGATTCCTGGGAGTGCATTCCGATGAAGATCATCAAAGGTAAGTGAATATTCATAAGGCTATTTCTGAGTTTTGTGACACCTCTCCTTGGTTGGAAAATGGCTGTAGGTTTTTCTGTGGCTTGGCGCTGACCTAACATAATTGCATGGTGTTCTTTTACCATGAAACCTTTTTGAAATCTGACACAACAGTTGCATTAAGGAGAAGTTTATCTTTAATTGTGTGTTTAACACTTGTATCTTTTACCAATGTTTATGATGAGTATTTCTGTAATTTGATGTGGCTCTCTGCACTTTCACCGGATGTCTGTTTGAGACAATGCATTTCTGAACATAACGCACCAATTTCAAATGAGGCTTTTGGACATAAAGATTAACTTTATCGAACAAAACACACATTTACTGTCTAACATGGAGTACTGGGAGTGCCATCCGGTGAAGATCATCAAAGGTTAGTGATTCATTTTAACGTTATTTCTGTTTTTTTGTGACACCTCTCCTTCTTTGGAAAATGGCTGTATGTTTTTCGGTGGCTTGGCGCTGACCTAACATAATCGCAAGGTGTGCTTTTGCCTTAAAGCCTTTTTGAAATCAGACACTGAGGCTGAATTAACGAGAAGTTTATCTTTAAAATGATGTATAATACTTGTATGTTTGAGGAATTATAATTATAATATTTCTGTTGTTTTGAATTTGGCGCCCTGCAATGTCATTGGCTGTTGGCGAGGTGGGATGCTACCGTCCCACCTATCCCAGAGAAGTCACTCAACAGCTCCACTCCAAGATACAGCTCATCTCCAGGTCCAGCCCTGTGTGTTTACCTCTCTGATACTGCAGTGCCCCCCCTCCTCCTAAAGTTCCCCGTTCCTGGCATGTTCACACTCTTTCTCTCTGTCTTTCTCGTTCACTCTCCTCTCTCTCTCTCTCTCTTCCTCACATTTAATCACTCTCACTTGAATTTTTCTCTTTCTCACTCTCCTCTATCTCTCCCTCATCTCCCTCTCTTGCCAACTTCCTCCCTGTTTGAAAACAGAACTAACCCCCACGCCTTTCTCCATCCTCCATCCTCCTTCCTCTATACCCCCTCCCCAATCCCCCCCCCCTACTCTCTCTCCCCCCAGCTGTGATTGTAGCCAGATGTTAACATTGACTGAGTCGGTTGTTCTGTGTTAGCACAGTGCTAGAGATGTGGCATTTGGACCTGATTTGGCCAAGTCCTGTTCAACACACACACACACACACACACACACACACACACACACACACACACACACACACACACACACACACACACACACACACACACACACACACACACACACACACACACACACATACACACACACACACACACACACACACACACATACACACACACATAAAACACACACACAGCAGGCCACAATAACACAGCAAAGCGAACAGTGGGGAACAACCAGGTCAAACCACCTCATCTGTTATCAGCTTCCTCTTCATCAACCACCTCATCTATTATCATCTCCTCTTCATCAACCACCTCATCTATTATCATCTCCTCTTCATCAACCACCTCATCTATTATCATCTCCTCTTCATCAACCATCTCATCTATTATCATCTCCTCTTCATCAATCACCTCATCTATTATCAACTCCTCTTCATCAACCACCTCATCTATTATCATCTCCTCTTCATCAACCACCTCATCTATTATCATCTCCTCTTCATCAACTACCTCATCTATTATCATCTCCTCTTCATCAACCACCTCATCTATTATCATCTCCTCTTCATCAACCACCTCATCTATTATCATCTCCTCTTCATCAACCACCTCATCTATTATCAACTCCTCTTCATCAACCACCTCATCTATTATCATCTCCTCTTCATCAACCACCTCATCTATTATCATCTCCTCTTCTTCACAATTATTCTACTATGTATAATTTATTTTTTTCCCTGCGTTGCAACAGGTTGATCAAATTAAGATCCTGCATCCTCCTATCATTAAGGAAATCCATTTCTATGTGTGTGTGATGTAATGTAAATGTCCAAACACACATCTGATCACATCCTGGTGCCCATCAGTTATACCACATACATACACTGTGTGAACACCTGCTCTTGCCATGACACAGACCGACCAGGTGAGTCCAGTCCAGGTGGAAGCTCTGATCCCTTATTGATGTCACATGTTTAAATCCACTTCAAATCAGTGTAGACGAAGAAGGTGAGGAGACGGTTGTTTGGGACAATTGAGACGCGGGATTGTGTATGTGTGCCATTCGGATGATGAATGGGCAAATCACATCAAATCAAATGAATTCAAATGTATTTAAATAACCCTTCTTACATCAGGTGATATCTCAAAGTGCTGTACAGAAACCCAGCCTAAAACCCCAAACAGCAAGCAATGCAGGTGTAGAAGCACAACAAAAGATGTATGTGTCTTTGAACAGGGTGTGGTAGTAGGTGCCTTTGAACAGGGTGTGGTAGTAGGTGTCTTTGAACAGGGTGTGGTAGTAGGTGCCTTTGAACAGGGTGTGGTAGTAGGTGTCTTTGAACAGGGTATGGTGGTAGGTGCCTTTGAACAGGGTGTGGTAGTAGGTGTCTTTGAACAGGGTATGGTAGTAGGTGCCTTTGAATAGGGTATGGTAGTTGGTGCCTTTGAACAGGGTGTGGTAGTAGGTGTCTTTGAACAGGGTATGGTAGTAGGTGCCTTTGAACAGGGTATGGTAGTTGGTGCCTTTGAACAGGGTATGGTAGTAGGTGTCTTTGAACAGGGTATGGTAGTAGGTACCTTTGAACAGGGTATGGTATAGGTGCCTTTGAACAGGGTATGGTAGTAGGTGCCTTTGAACAGGGTATGGTAGTTGGTGCCTTTAAACAGGGTATGGTAGTAGGTGTCTTTGAACAGGGTATGGTAGTTGGTGCCTTTAAACAGGGTATGGTAGTAGGTGCCTTTGAACAGGGTATGGTAGTAGGTGCCTTTGAACAGGGTATGGTAGTAGGTGCCTTTGAACAGGTATGGTAGTAGGTGCTCTGAACAGGGTATGGTAGTAGGTGCCTTTGAACAGGGTATGGTAGTAGGTGCCTTTGAACAGGGTATGGTAGTAGGTGTCTTTGAACAGGGTATGGTAGTAGGTGTCTTTGAACAGGGTATGGTAGTAGGTGTCTTTGAACAGGGTATGGTAGTAGGTGTCCTTGAACAGGGTATGGTAGTAGGTGTCCTTGAACAGGGTATGGTAGTAGGTGCCTTTAAACAGGGTATGGTAGTAGGTGCCTTTAAACAGGGTATGGTAGTAGGTGCCTTTGAACAGGGTATGGTAGTAGGTGTCTTTGAACAGGGTATGGTAGTAGGTGCCTTTGAACAGGGTATGGTAGTAGGTGCCTTTGAACAGGGTATGGTAGTAGGTGTCTTTGAACAGGGTCTGGTAGTTGGTGCCTTTAAACAGGGTATGGTAGTAGGTGCCTTTGAACAGGGTATGGTAGTAGGTGCCTTTGAACAGGGTCTGATAGTAGGTGCCTTTGAACAGGGTATGGTAGTAGATGCCTTTGAACAGGGTATGGTGGTAGGTGTCTTTGAACAGGGTCTAGTAGTAGGTGTATTTGAACAGGGACTGGTAACAGGGTATGGTAGTAGGTGTCTTTGAACAGGGTCTGGTAACAGGGCATGGTAGTAGGTGTCTTTGAACAGGGTATGGTAGTAGGTGCCTTTGAACAGGGTATGGTAGTAGGTGCCTTTGAACAGGGTATGGTAGTAGGTGCCTTTGAACAGGGTATAGTAGTAGGTGCCGGGCGCACCGGTCAAGAACTGCAACGCTGCTGGGGGTTTCCACGCTCAACAGTTTCCCAGTGTGTATCAAGAATGATCCACCATCCAAAGGACATCCAGCCAACTTCACACAATTGTGGGAAGCATTGGAGTCAACAAGGACCAGCATCCCTGTGGAACGCTTTAGACACCTTGTAGAGTCCATTAACCCGATGAATCGACACCCTGTAGAGTCCATTAACCCGATGAATCGACACCTTGTAGAGTCCATTAACCCGATGAATCGACACCTTGTAGAGTCCATTAACCCGATGAATCGACACCCTGTAGAGTCCATTAACCCGATGAATCGACACCCTGTAGAGTCCATTAACCCGATGAATCGACACCCTGTAGAGTCCATTAACCCGATGAATCGACACCCTGTAGAGTCCATTAACCCAATGAATCAACACCTTGTAGAGTCCATTAACCCGATGAATCGACACCCTGTAGAGTCCATTAACCCGATGAATCGACACCTTGTAGAGTCCATTAACCCGATGAATCAACACCTTGTAGAGTCCATTAACCCGGCGGAATCGACACCCTGTAGAGTCCATTAACCCGATGAATC
>NW_027001838.1:0-7017 GCF_036934945.1 Oncorhynchus masou masou
TAATGTAGTGACAGACAGTCACCTGCTTTCCACCAGGCCCTAATGTAGTGACAGATCAGTCACCTGCTTTCCACCAGGCCCTAACGTAGTGACAGTCAGTCACCTGCTTTCCACCAGGCCCTAATGTAGTGACAGTCAGTCACCTGCTTTCCACCAGGCCCTAATGTAGTGACAGACAGTCACCTGCTTTCCACCAGGCCCTAATGTAGTGACAGACAGTCACCTGCTTTCCACCAGGCCCTAACGTAGTGACAGTCAGTCACCTGCTTTCCACCAGGCCCTAATGTAGTGACAGACAGTCAGTCACCTGCTTTCCACCAGGCCCTAATGTAGTGACAGACAGTCACCTGCTTTCCACCAGGCCCTAATGTAGTGACAGACAGTCACCTGCTTTCCACCAGGCCCTAATGTAGTGACAGACAGTCAGTCACCTGCTTTCCACCAGGCCCTAATGTAGTGACAGACAGTCAGTCACCTGCTTTCCACCAGGCCCTAACGTAGTGACAGTCAGTCACCTCCTTTCCACCAGGCCCTAATGTAGTGACAGTCAGTCACCTGCTTCCTGAGCCCTAATGTAGTGACAGTCAGTCACCTGCTTTCCCACCAGGCCTAATGTAGTGACAGTCAGTCACCTCCTTTCCACCAGGCCCTGATGTAGTGACAGTCAGTCACCTCCTTTCCTGAGCCCCTAACGTAGTGACAGACAGACAGTCACCTCCTTTCACAGGCCCTAACGTAGTGACAGTCAGTCACCTCCTTTCCACCAGGCCCTAACGTAGTGACAGACAGTCAGTCACCTCCTTTCCACCAGGCCTAATGTAGTGACAGTCAGTCACCTGCTTTCCCTAACGTAGGCCAGTCAGTCACCTGCTTTCCACCAGGCCTAATGTAGTGACAGACAGTCAGTCACCTCCTTTCCACCAGGCCCTAATGTAGTGACAGACAGTCACCTGCTTTCCACCAGGCCCTAACGTAGTGACAGACAGTCAGTCACCTGCTTTCCACCAGGCCCTAACGTAGTGACAGAGTCAGTCACCTGCTTTCCACCAGGCCCTAATGTAGTGACAGACAGTCAGTCACCTGCTTTCCACCAGGCCCTAATGTAGTGACAGACAGTCAGTCACCTGCTTTCCACCAGGCCTAACGTAGTGACAGACAGTCAGTCACCTGCTTTCCACCAGGCCCTAACGTAGTGACAGACAGTCAGTCACCTGCTTTCCACCAGGCCTAATGTAGTGACAGACAGTCAGTCACCTCCTTTCCACCAGGCCTAACGTAGTGACAGAGTCAGTCACCAGGTCGTAGTGACAGTCAGTCCCCCTTTCCACCAGGCCTAATGTAGTGACAGACAGTCAGTCACCTGCTTTCCACCAGGCCCTAATGTAGTGACAGAGTCAGTCACCTCCTTTCCACCAGGCCCTAATGTAGTGACAGACAGTCAGTCACCTGATTTCCACCAGGCCCTAATGTAGTGACAGACAGTCAGTCACCTCCTTTCCACCAGGCCCCGTAGTGACAGACAGTCAGTCACCTGCTTTCCAGGCCCTAACGTAGTGACAGACAGTCACCTGCTTTCCACCAGGCCCTAACGTAGTGACAGACAGTCAGTCACCTGCTTTCCACCAGGCCCTAATGTAGTGACAGACAGTCAGTCACCTCCTTTCCACCAGGCCCTAACGTAGTGACAGTCAGTCACCTGCTTTCCACCAGGCCCTAACGTAGTGACAGACAGTCAGTCACCTGCTTTCCACCAGGCCCTAATGTAGTGACAGACAGTCAGTCACCTGCTTTCCACCAGGCCCTAATGTAGTGACAGACAGTCAGTCACCTCCTTTCCACCAGGCCCTAATGTAGTGACAGACAGTCAGTCACCTCCTTTCCACCAGGCCCTGACGTAGTGACAGACAGTCAGTCACCGGCTTTCCACCAGGCCCTAATGTAGTGACAGACAGTCAGTCACCGGCTTTCCACCAGGCCCTAACGTAGTGACAGACAGTCACCTGCTTTCCACCAGGCCCTAACGTAGTGACAGACAGTCAGTCACCTGCTTTCCACCAGGCCCTAATGTAGTGACAGACAGTCAGTCACCGGCTTTCCACCAGGCCCTAACGTAGTGACAGACAGTCACCTCCTTTCCACCAGGCCCTAATGTAATGACAGACAGTCACCTGCTTTCCACCGGGCCCTAATGTAGTGACAGACAGTCAGTCACCTGCTTTCCACCAGGCCCTAACGTAGTGACAGACAGTCAGTCACCTGCTTTCCACCAGGCCCTAATGTAGTGACAGACAGTCAGTCACCTGCTTTCCACCAGGCCCTAACGTAGTGACAGACAGTCAGTCACCTGCCTTCCACCAGGCCCTAACGTAGTGACAGACAGTCAGTCACCTGCTTTCCACCAGGCCCTAATGTAGTGACAGACAGACAGTCACCTGCTTTCCACCAGGCCCTAATGTAGTGACAGACAGACAGTCACCTGCTTTCCACCAGGCCCTGATGTTGTGACAGACAGTCACCTGCTTTCCACCAGGCCCTAATGTAGTGACAGTCAGTCACCTGCTTTCCACCAGGCCCTAATGTAGTGACAGACAGACAGTCACCTGCTTTCCACCAGGCCCTAACGTAGTGACAGTCAGTCACCTGCTTTCCACCAGGCCCTAATGTAGTGACAGTCAGTCACCTGCTTTCCACCAGGCCCTAATGTAGTGACAGTCAGTCACCTGCTTTCCACCAGGCCCTAATGTAGTGACAGTCAGTCACCTCCTTTCCACCAGGCCCTGATGTAGTGACAGTCAGTCACCTCCTTTCCACCAGGCCCTAACGTAGTGACAGACAGACAGTCACCTCCTTTCCACCAGGCCCTAACGTAGTGACAGTCAGTCACCTCCTTTCCACCAGGCCCTAACGTAGTGACAGTCAGTCACCTGCTTTCCACCAGGCCCTAATGTAGTGACAGTCAGTCACCTGCTTTCCACCAGGCCCTAACGTAGTGACAGACAGTCAGTCACCTCCTTTCCACCAGGCCCTAATGTAGTGACAGACAGTCACCTGCTTTCCACCAGGCCCTAACGTAGTGACAGACAGTCAGTCACCTGCTTTCCACCAGGCCCTAATGTAGTGACAGACAGTCACCTGCTTTCCACCAGGCCCTAATGTAGTGACAGACAGTCACCTGCTTTCCACCAGGCCCTAACGTAGTGACAGTCAGTCACCTGCTTTCCACCAGGCCCTAACGTAGTGACAGTCAGTCGCCTCCTTTCCACCAGGCCCTAACGTAGTGACAGACAGTCAGTCACCTGCTTTCCACCAGGCCCTAATGTAGTGACAGACAGCCAGTCACCTCCTTTCCACCAGGCCCTAATGTAGTGACAGACAGTCAGTCACCTCCTTTCCACCAGGCCCTAATGTAGTGACAGACAGTCAGTCACCTGCTTTCCACCAGGCCCTAACGTAGTGACAGACAGTCACCTGCTTTCCACCAGGCCCTAATGTAGTGACAGACAGTCACCTGCTTTCCACCAGGCCCTAATGTAGTGACAGACAGTCACCTCCTTTCCACCAGGCCCTAATGTAGTGACAGACAGTCACCTGCTTTCCACCAGGCCCTAACGTAGTGACAGACAGTCACCTGCTTTCCACCAGGCCCTAATGTAGTGACAGACAGTCAGTCACCTGCTTTCCACCAGGCCCTAACGTAGTGACAGTCAGTCGCCTCCTTTCCACCAGGCCCTAATGTAGTGACAGACAGTCAGTCACCTGCTTTCCACCAGGCCCTAACGTAGTGACAGTCAGTCACCTCCTTTCCACCAGGCCCTAACGTAGTGACAGTCAGTCACCTCCTTTCCACCAGGCCCTAACGTAGTGACAGTCAGTCAGTCACCTGCTTTCCACCAGGCCCTAACGTAGTGACAGACAGTCAGTCACCTGCTTTCCACCAGGCCCTAATGTAGTGACAGACAGTCACCTGCTTTCCACCAGGCCCTAACGTAGTGACAGACAGGGCCTGGTGGAAAGCAGGTGACTAATGTAGTGACACAGTCAGTCACCTGCTTTCCACCAGGCCCTAATGTAGTGACACAGTCAGTCACCTCCTTTCCACCAGGCCCTAACGTAGTGACAGACAGTCACCTCCTTTCCACCAGGCCCTAATGTAGTGACAGACAGTCACCTGCTTTCCACCAGGCCCTAACGTAGTGACAGACAGTCAGTCACCTGCTTTCCACCAGGCCCTAACGTAGTGACAGACAGTCAGTCACCTGCTTTCCACCAGGCCCTAATGTAGTGACAGACAGTCAGTCACCTGCTTTCCACCAGGCCCTAATGTAGTGACAGATAGTCAGTCACCTGCTTTCCACCAGGCCCTAATGTAGTGACAGACAGTCAGTCACCTGCTTTCCACCAGGCCCTAACGTAGTGACAGACAGTCAGTCACCTGCTTTCCACCAGGCCCTAATGTAGTGACAGACAGTCAGTCACCTGCTTTCCACCAGGCCCTAACGTAGTGACAGACAGTCAGTCACCTGCTTTCCACCAGGCCCTAATGTAGTGACAGACAGTCAGTCACCTCCTTTCCACCAGGCCCTAATGTAGTGACAGACAGTCAGTCACCTGCTTTCCACCAGGCCCTAATGTAGTGACAGACAGACAGTCACCTGCTTTCCACCAGGCACTAACGTAGTGACAGTCAGTCACCTGCTTTCCACCAGGCCCTAACGTAGTGACAGTCAGTCACCTGCTTTCCACCAGGCCCTAACGTAGTGACAGTCAGTCAGTCACCAGGCCCTTTCCACCAGGCCCTAATGTAGTGACAGAGTCAGTCACCTGCTTTCCACCAGGCCCTAATGTAGTGACAGACAGTCACCTGCTTTCCACCAGGCCCTAATGTAGTGACAGACAGTCAGTCACCTGCTTTCCACCAGGCCCTAATGTAGTGACAGACAGTCAGTCACCTGCTTTCCACCAGGCCCTAACGTAGTGACAGACAGTCACCTGCTTTCCACCAGGCCCTAATGTAGTGACAGACAGTCAGTCACCTGCTTTCCACCAGGCCCTAACGTAGTGACAGACAGTCACCTGCTTTCCACCAGGCCCTAATGTAGTGACAGTCAGTCACCTGCTTTCCACCAGGCCCTAACGTAGTGACAGACAGTCACCTGCTTTCCACCAGGCCCTAATGTAGTGACAGTCAGTCACCTGCTTTCCACCAGGCCCTAACGTAGTGACAGACAGTCACCTGCTTTCCACCAGGCCCATGTAGTGACAGACAGTCAGTCACCTGCTTTCCACCAGGCCCTAACGTAGTGACAGTCAGTCAGTCACCTGCTTTCCACCAGGCCCTAATGTAGTGACAGTCAGTCACCTGCTTTCCACCAGGCCCTGATGTAGTGACACAACCTTGTCACCTGCTTTGGTTAAATTTGGTGAAAGTCAAGTTTAGTCAGCTTTGACAAAGACCACTCGGTTGAAACACATCCGCTTTTTGTTTTTAAACGAGCACAATGAACGGAACTGAATTTAGGGAATATCTCATATATGTACCACGGTACAATCCTGGCTGTCATAGCACGTAAGCACATGTGCTCGCATGCAGAGTTAAAACTGATTTAAGTTGATTATTTATTGGTTGTCTCACTGCAGCCGTGAAAGAGAGATATGCTCAGCACATGTGCCGTGTTTGTGTTGTGTGTTGCGTGTTGCGTGTTGCGTGTTGCGTGGGTGTTGGGGAAGGGACAGAGGGATAGGGGTGAGGAAGTGGGAGGATGTGTTGTGTTGCGTGTTGTGTGTTGCGTTTTTTGTGTTTTGGATGTTGGGGAAGGGACAGAGGGATAGGGGTGAGGAAGTGGGGGAGGATGAAGCGTATGTTGTGTGTTGCGTGTTGCGTGTTGCGTGTTTGCGTGTTGCGTGTTGCGTGTTTTGTGTTGTGTGTTGCGTGTTGCGTGTTTTGTGTTGCGTGTTGCGTGTTGTGTGTTGGGGAAGGGACAGAGGGATAGGGGTGAGGAAGTGGGAGGATGTTGCGTGTTGCGTGTTGCGTGTTGCGTGGGTGTTGTGGGAAGGGGACAGGGGGATAGGGGTGAGGATGTTGTGTATTTGTGTGTTGCGTGGGTGTTGAGGAAGGGACAGGGGGATAGGGGTGAGGACAGGGAGGATGTTGATGTGTTGTGTTGCGTGGGTGTTGGGGAAGGGACAGGGGGATAGGGGTGAGGAAGTGGAGGATGCGTGGTGGTTGGGGGAAGCTATAGGGGTGAGGAAGTGGGAGGATGTTGTGTGTTGGGGAAGGGACAGAGGGATAAGGGTGAGGAAGTGGGAGGATGTTGTGTGTTGTGTGTTGCGTGGGTGTTGGGGAAGGGACAGGGGGATAGGGGTGAGGAAGTGGGAGGATGTTGTGTGTTGCGTATGTGTTGGGGAAGGGACAGGCGGATAGGGGTGAGGAAGTGGGAGGATGTTGTGTGTTGCGTGGTGGTTGGGGAAGCTATAGGGGTGAGGAAGTGGGAGGATGTTGTGTGTTGGGGAAGGGACAGAGGGATAGGGGTGAGGAAGTGGGAGGATGTTGCGTGTTGCGTGTTGCGTGTTGCGTGTTTTGTGTTTTGTGTTGCGTGTTGTGTGTTGCGTGTTGGGGAAGGGACAGAGGGATAGGGGTGAGGAAGTGGGAGGATGTTGTGTGTTGCGTGGTGGTTGGGGAAGGGACAGGGGGATAGGGGTGAGGAAGTGGGAGGATGTTGTGTGTTGTGTGTTGCGTGGGTGTTGGGGAAGGGACAGGGGGATAGGGGTGAGGAAGTGGGAGGATGTTGTGTGTTGCGTGGGTGTTGGGGAAGGGACAGGGGTGAGGAAGTGGGAGGATGTTGTGTGTTGTGTGTTGTGTGGGTGTTGGGGAAGGGACAGGGGTGAGGAAGTGGGAGGATGTTGTGTGTTGCGTGGGTGTTGGGGAAGGGACAGTGGTGAGGAAGTGGGAGGATGTTGTGTGTTGCGTAATAAGAAGGATGTTTGTTCATTACTGGAGGAGATCTGAGGTCCAGATCC
>NW_027001839.1:0-7016 GCF_036934945.1 Oncorhynchus masou masou
TGTAAACTAACACAGAGACAGGAACAAGGACACTAAGGACAATCACCCACGAAACACACAAAGAATATGGCTGCTTAAATATGGTTCCCAATCAGAGACAACGATAATCACCTGACTCTGATTGAGAACCGCCTCAGGCAGCCATAGACTAACGCTAGACATCCCACAAAACCCCAAGACAAAAACACACCACAACAACCCATGTCACACCCTGGCCTGACCGAATAAATTAAGAATAAACATAATATATTTCGACCAGGGCGTGACATTAGCTAAGACAATGTGCCATTGGAACACAGGAGTGATGGTTGCTGATAATGGGCCTCTGTACACCTATGTCGATATCCATTAAAAATCAGCCTTTTCCAGCTACAATAGTAATTTTGTCTACACTGTATTTCTGATCAATTTGATGTTATTTTAAATGGACAAAAAGTTTGCTTTTCTTTAAAAAACAAGGACATTTCTAAGTGCCCAAACTTTTGAATTGTAGTGTGTATCTAACCATGTCTCTTCACTTATATCTTGATGAAGTTCACCTTCCCACCTCCAATAATAATGTATAAATGTGTTCTCTTGTTTCATTGCTGATAAATCCCTATATCGGTTATTTGTTGGTTGCTCAGTGTATTGATTCTCCTGAACTCCGGCTAAATATCTAAATATTGTTCTATGGTCGAGGGGCCTTAATCAGTTTGGATGTTTGGATAGAAAGGTTGGCACTCGTAGATACCTGAAGAAGTCTGACCTTGGTATGTTAAACTCAGAGCTCAGTTTTTCAAATTATTTTAGAGTACCCTTTTCAAATAATTGATGGACACATTAAAGTTTCAAGTGTGCCCAGTTTCTCTGTACTTTACATTTGTGGTGCGGAAACTTGAAGCAGCAGATGCGGCAAAATCAATCGGAAATGGACAGCCCGTGGTGCTCAAAGTAGGCAAATTCAAGTAGTCATAATTCACTTCAACCATCTTCCTTTCAATTAGACTTTACTAACAACAAGAAGGCGTTGTGTTGGAGCCTATTTTTCCACCTATTTAAGAAATAAGAGGACGACCTGTTTGACTGACAAAATGAGGCTATAGGTTGCAATGTGCTTAGATTTTGTCGGCCAATTCCTCCACCCATCATACACTTTTTAAATCAACCTTTTTAAATAGCCTACCTCCGTGTCAGTGAAGGGCTGTTAAATTAAAACCAGGACTCAATTTGAGGGGGTATGGGAGGGTATGTAACGATTACCGTTGGTGGAAGAAGGTGAGGACCAAGGTTCAGGGTGGTAAGTGTTCATAAAATAATAAAATAAACAGAACACTAACTGACCAAAAACAACAAAGAGAGTGAACGCCACAAAACAGTTCTGAATGGTAAACACAGACACAGAAAACAACTACCCACAACTGAAGTGGGAAAAACAGGCTGCCTAAGTATGGTTCTCAATCAGAGACAACGATCGACAGCTGCCTCTGATTGGGAACCATACCAGGCCAAACATAGAAATACAAAACCTAGAACAAAAACATAGAATGCCCACCCCAACTCACGCGCTGACCAAACTAAAACAGAGACATAAAAAAGGAACTAAGGTCAGGACGTGACAGGGTATGACATAGACCAACCTTTTATTATAGAAATGGACAGAAAACACAGGCCTACCCAATGTTAGCTTAAGATTTAGAAGAAAAGAAAATGGATTTGATTATATAAAGTGATCTATAACAGTGCTTTTTGGTCCGCAATACTTTATGGAAAAAAACAAGCTGCAAAATAACCAGGAAAGACGTGACTCCGAGGCATTTGGGTAAATAATTGTTACGTTTCTTTGACATGCAGATACTGAGCTACAACCTTCTATAGCCGAGGAGACAAACAATTTACTTTGCTTGGGAAGTAATCTAATTCTGTCACTGTCAATTGATTAAGCTATTCACTTTATGTACCACAGAAGATGTTTAAACTCAGACAGCTTTTAGGGAAACACTTGTGACCTTCTCTCGTTTAAGCCACGGAGCAAGAGTTAACGCTGACATTTTTCTGCATCTGTAGGCCTACTCTGTCTGGGGTGAAAAGGTAGACCTACTCTGTCTGGGGTGAAAAGGTAGACCTACTCTGTCTGGGGTGGAAAGGTAGACCTACTCTGTCTGAAGTGGAAAGGTAGACCTACTCTGTCTGGGGTGGAAAGGTAGACCTACTCTGTCTGGGGTGGAAAGGTAGACCTACTCTGTCTGGGGTGGAAAGGTAGACCTACTCTGTCTGGGGTGGAAAGGTAGACCTACTCTGTCTGGGGTGGAAAGGTAGACCTACTCTGTCTGGGGTGGAAAGGTAGACCTACTCTGTCTGGGGTGGAAAGGTAGACCTACTCTGTCTGGGGTGGAAAGGTAGACCTACTCTGTCTGGAGGTGGAAAGGTAGACCTACTCTGTCTGGGGTGGAAAGGTAGACCTACTCTGTCTGGGGTGGAAAGGTAGACCTACTCTGTCTGGGGTGGAAAGGTAGACCTACTCTGTCTGGGGTGGAAAGGTAGACCTACTCTGTCTGGGGTGGAAAGGTAGACCTACTCTGTCTGGGGTGGAAAGGTAGACCTACTCTGTCTGGGGTGGAAAGGTAGACCTACTCTGTCTGGGGTGGAAAGGTAGACCTACTCTGTCTGGGGTGGAAAGGTAGACCTACTCTGTCTGGGGTGGAAAGGTAGACCTACTCTGTCTGGGGTGGAAAGGTAGACCTACTCTGTCTGGGGTGGAAAGGTAGACCTACTCTGTCTGGGGTGGAAAGGTAGACCTACTCTGTCTAGGGTGGAAGGGTAGGAGTAATGAGTTTGGAATAGAGGGGTAATGTGCTTGGAATAGAGGTGTAATGGGAATGGAATAGAGGGGTAACTGGGAATGGAATTGAGGGGTAATGGGAATGGAATAGAGGGGTAATGTGCTTGGACTAGGAGGGGTAATGGGAATTGAATAGAGGGTAATGGGAATGGAATAGAGGGGTAATGGGAATGGAATAGAGGGGTAATGAGATACTGGAATAGAGGGGTAATGGGCTTGGAATAGAGGAGTAATGGGCTCTCGGAATAGTGGGGTAATTGGCTTGAATATAGGGGTAATGGGCTTGGAATAGAGGGGTAATGGGCTTGGAATAGAGGGGTAATGGAGCTTGGAATAGAGGAGTAATGGGAATGGAATAGAGGGGTAATGGGCTTGGAATAGAGAGGGTAATGTGGAATGGAATAGAGGGGTAATGGGCTTGGAATAGAGGGGTAATGGGCTTGAATAGAGGGGTAATGGGCTTGGAATAGAGGGGTAATGGGCTTGGAATAGAGAGGTAATGGGCTTGGAATAGAGGGGTAATGGGCTTGGAATATAGGGGTAATGGGCTTGGAATAGAGGGGTAATGGGCTTGGAATAGAGGAGTAATGGGCTTGGAATAGAGAGGTAATGGGCTTGGAAGAGAGGGGTAATGGGCTTGGACTAGAAGGGTAATGGGCTTGGAATAGAGGGGTAATGGGCTTGGAATAGAGGGGTAATGGGCTTGGAATAGAGGGGTAATGGGCTTGGAAGAGAGGGGTAATGGGCTTTGAATAGAGGAGTAATGGGCTTCGAATAGAGGGGTAATGGGCTTGAAATAGAGGAGTAATGGGCTTGGAATAGAGGGGTAATGGACTTGGAATAGAGGGGTAATGGGCTTGGAATAGAGGGTAATGGGCATTGAATATAGGGGTAATGGGCTTGGAATAGAGGGGTAATGGGCTTGGAATAGAGGGGCAATGGACTTGGAATAGAGGAGTAATGGGCTTGGAATAGAGGGGTAATGGGCTTGGAATAGAGGGTAATGGGCATTGAATAGAGGGGTAATGGGCTTGGAATAGAGGGGTAATGGGATTGGAATAGAGGGGTAATGGACTTGGAATAGAGGAGTAATGGGCTTGGAATAGAGAGGTAATGGGCATTGAATAGAGGGGTAATGGGCTTGGAATAGAGGGGTAACGGACTTGGAATAGAGGAGTAATGGGCTTGGAATAGAGGGGTAATGGCTTGGAATAGAGGGGTAATGGGCTTGGAATAGAGAGGTAATGGGCTTGGAATAGAGGGGTAATGGGCTTGGAATAGAGGGGTAATGGGCTTGGAATAGAGAGGTAATGGGCTTGGAATAGAGAGGTAATGGGCTTGGAATAGAGGAGTAATGGGCTTGGAATATAGGGGTAATGGGCTTGGAATAGAGGGGTAATGGGCTTGGAATAGAGGAGTAATGGGCTTGGAATAGAGGGGTAATGGGCTTGGAATAGAGGGGTAATGGGCTTGGAATAGAGGGGTAATGGGCTTGGAATAGAGGGGTAATGGGCTTGGAATAGAGGGGTAATGGGCTTGGAATAGAGGGGTAATGGGCTTGGAATAGAGGGGTAATGGGCTTGGAATAGAGAGGTAATGGGCTTGGAATAGAGGGGTAATGGGCTTGGAATAGAGAGGTAATGGGCTTGGAAGAGAGGGGTAATGGGCTTGGAATAGAGGGGTAATGGGCTTGGAATAGAGGGGTAATGGGCTTGGAATAGAGGAGTAATGGGCTTGGAATAGAGAGGTAATGGGCTTGGAATAGAGGGGTAATGGGCTTGGAATAGAGGAGTAATGGGCTTGGAATAGAGGGGTAATGGGCTTGGAAGAGAGGGGTAATGGGCTTGGACTAGAAGGGTAATGGCTTGGAATAGAGGGGTAGTGGGCTTGGAAGAGAGGGGTAATGGGCTTGGAATAGAGGGGTAATGGGCTTTGAATAGAGGGGTAATGGGCTTGGAATAGATGGGTAATGGGCATTGAATAGATGGGTAATGGGCTTGGAATAGAGGGGTAATGGGCTTGGAATAGAGGGGTAATGGACTTGGAATGGAGGAGTAATTGGCTTAGAATAGAGGGTAATGGGCATTGAATATAGGGGTAATGGGCTTGGAATAGAGGGGTAATGGGCTTGGAATAGAGGGGTAATGGACTTGGAATAGAGGAGTAATGGGCTTGGAATAGAGGGGTAATGGGCTTGGAATAGAGGGCTAATGGGTTTGGAATAGGGCTTGGAATGGAATAGAGGGGTAATGGGCTTGGAATAAAGGTGTAATGGGCTAGGAATAGAGGGGGTAATGGGCTTGGAAGAAAGGTAATGGGCTTGGAATAGAGGGGTAATGGGCTTGGAATAGAGGAGTAATGGGCTTGGAACCAGAGGTAATGGGCTTGGAATAGAGAGGTAATGGGCTTGGAATAGAGTGGCAATGGGCTTTGGAATAGAGAGGTACGGGTTTGGGAATAGAGTGGCAATGGGCTTGGAATAGAGTGAGCAATGGGCTTGGAATATAGGGGTAATGGCTTGGAATAGAGAGGTATGGCTTGAATAGAGAGGTAATGGGTTTGGAATAGAGTGGCAATGGCTTTGAATAGAGGAGTAATGGGTTTGGAATAGAGGGGTAATGGGCTTGGGATAGAGAGGCATTGGAATAGAGGGGTAATGGCACTGGAATAGAGGGCAATGGGCATTGGAATAGGGGTAATGGGCTGGATGAGGTAATGGGCTTGGAATAGAGGGGTAATGGGCTTGGAATAGAGGGATTGGTCAATAGAGGGTACGGCTTGGAATAGAGGGGGTAATGGGCTTGGAATAGAGGAGTAATGGGCTTGGAATAGAGGGGTAATGGGCTTGGAATAGAGGGGTAATGGGCTTGGAATAGAAAGGTAATTGGAATGGAATAGAGGGGTAATGGGCTTGGAATAAAGGCTTAATGGGCTTGGACTAGAGAGGTAATGGGCTTGGAATAGAGAGGTAATGGGCTTGGAATAGAGTGGCAATGGGCTTGGAATAAGGGGTAATGGGCTTGAATAGAGGGGTAATGGGCTTGGAATAGAGGAGTAATGGGCTTGAATAGAGGGGTAATGGGCTTGGAATAGAGGGGTAATGGGCTTGGAATAGAGGGGTAATGGGCTTGGAATAGAGGGGTAATGGGCTTGGAATAGAGGGGTAATGGGCTTGGAATAGAGGGGTAATGGGCTTGAATAGAGGGGTAATGGGTTTGGAATAGATGGGTAATGGACATTGAATAGATGGGTAATGGGCTTGGAATAGAGGGGTAATGGGCTTGGAATAGAGGGGTAATGGGCTTGGAATAGAGGAGTAATGGGCTTGGAATAGAGGGTAATGGGCATTGAATAGAGGGGTAATGGGCTTGGAATAGAGGGGTAATGGGCTTGGAATAGAGGGGTAATGGACTTGGAATAGAGGAGTAATGGGCTTGGAATAGAGGTGTAATGGGCTTGGAATAGAGTGGTAATGGGCTTGGAATAGAGAGGTAATGGGCTTGGAATAGAGTGGTAATGGGCTTGGAATAGAGGGGTAACGGGCTTGTGAATAGAGTGGGTAATGGGCTTGGAATAGAGGAGTAATGGGCTTGGAATAGAGGGGTAATGGGCTTGGAATAGAGGTATGGCTAATAGAGGGTAATGGGCTTGGAATAGAGGGGTAATGGCTTGGAATAGAGGGGTAGTGGGCTTGGAATAGAGGGGTAATGGGCTTGGAATAGAGGGGTATGGCTTGGAATATAGGGGTAATGGGCTTGGAATAGAGGGGTAATGGGCTTGGAATAGAGGGGTAATGGGCTTGGAATAGAGGGGTAATGTGCTTGGAATAGAGGGGTAATGGGCTTTGAATAGAGAGGTAATGGGCATTGAATAGAGGGGTAATGGGCTTTGGAATAGAGGGGTAATGGGCTTTGGAATAGAGGGGTAATGGGCTTGGAATAGAGGAGTAATGGGTTTGGAATAGAGGGTAATGGTCTTGGAATAGAGTGGTAATGGCTTGGAATAGAGGGGTAATGGGCTTGGAATAGAGGGGTAACGGGCTTGGAAGGGTGGAATAGAGGGGTAATGGGCTTGGAATAGAGGGTAATGGGCTCGAATAGAGGGGTAATGGCTTGGAATAGAGGGTAGTGGGCTTGGAATAGAGGGGTAATGGGTTTGGAATAGAGGAGTAATGGGCTTGGAATAGAGAGGTAAT
>NW_027001840.1:0-7015 GCF_036934945.1 Oncorhynchus masou masou
CTAGATCATAAATGAGCAATTGTCCAGACAGAGGCTTGAGTTTGCGAATTGACGTTTTATTAAACCAACTTTACACAGGCTACTGTTTGGGCCGTAGCACACGCCAAAAAGATAACAGATAACCCACAAGCCAATCGTGACCTTCTCTTGGGAAGCCCAGACGTAAGAGAGAGAGAACAAAAAGCTGAACCTGGTCTTAACTTCCAATGCTCCACCCCCCCTCCGCCAACCACCAGGATGCCCGGCATCAGAACATTCCAGGCATTCCCGTGATTGGCAGATAGCAGGTTGATTGACATGTCGGACCCCGCGAACACCGGGTACTGGTCAGTACAACACAACCACCTCCTAGCCTAACACATAACACACAGCTGTCTGTGCGGGTCGCTACACAGCCCCCCCACCACAAAGTCCCTCGTCCCCGAGGGAACAAACAAAGTCTCTGAAGCGACCCGGAGGTCTCCTTTGCCTGCGTGTCCGTGATGGTCGCAGAGTGCCCCTCTGGGAATCAGGGGATGAAGGCATGGGGGACAAGGAAGCGGGAACGGGTAATACAGTCCGTGGCTCTGGGGAACCACGCGGTGACACAGGGGGGGAAACAGGGGGAGTGGGCTGTCTGGAGCCTTGTCTGCGGCACCTGAGGGTGGGTGCCTGGAGAATGTCATTGCCAGAGAGGGAATTGTGGGGGTTCCTGGGGTTTGGGGAAAAGAGGCCCCTCTGTATGGGGCTAACCTGTCCCGGTGCAGTGCCACCTTTCTCCCCCTGGGAGGAAGCTGCACCCGGTACACAACCTCCCCTACCCTCTCCAGGACACTGCAGGGTCCCACCCAGTGACTGTCCAACTTGGGGCATCTGCCTTTTTTCCTTAGGGGGCTGTAGACCCAGACCAGCTCCCCAGCCACAAAGTGCCTTCCCCGGGTGTGCACGTCATAGTTCCTTTTCTGCCTCACACCTGCTCCCTGGCGAAGGTGTGGGCTGTCTCCAGGCGGTCCTGGAGTCTCCGGGCATACTCCGGCCCCGGAGGAACATGAGGGCTATCCAGGGGCCGACCAAACGCCATCTCCGCAGGGGTGCGGATCTCTCTCCCCAGCATGAGGAGGGCAGGCGTGCAGGAGGTGGAGTCTTGGACAGCGGAGCGGCATGCCATGAGGACCATAGGCAGGTGCTTGTCCCAGTCCCGCTGGTGTTTGGAAGAGACGATGGCCAGCTGCTGTCCAAGCGTTTTGTTGAAGCGCTCCACAAGGCCATCACTTTGAGGATGGAGAGGAGTAGTGCGGGTCTTGTGCATACCCAGCCTCTCACACATGGTGGCGAACACACGGGACTCAAAGTTTCTGCCTTGGTCGCTGTGGATGGACTCTGCAGCTCCAAACCTGCTGAACATCCCCGCTGTCAGGGCGTCGACGATGGTCTCTGCCTCCTGGTCAGGCAGAGCATAGGCCTCGGGCCATTTTGTGAAATAGTCCATGGCCGTGAGCACCCAGCGGTTTCCACTGTCTGTGGTGGGAACGGCCCAACTACATCCACTCCCACCCTCTCCATGGGAGCCCCCACTGGGAACTGTTGGAGCTGAGCATGAGAGCGGCCTGGGGGCCCTTTCTCGCTGTGCAGTTGTCACAGCGGCGACAAAGTCCTCCACATCCCTCTTGTGCTGCCCCCAGTAGAAGCCCTGACGGAGACGGCGCAGTGTTTTTGTGACCCCAAAGTGTCCAGTCCCCACCCCCATGAGTACTCTGGAGCACTGCCTCCCGCAATGCTTTTGGGACCACCACCTGCCACCTCTCCTCTCCCGTAGCTGACTCCTTCCATGCCCGCTGTAGCACGCCATCAGCCAGCCGCAGTCTCTCAAACTTCGACCACAACCCTTTGGTCGCGAGTGAGAGCGCTGTCACCTCTTCCCATGGTGGCCTCACCTGCGCCTCTACCCACTGTAGCACTGGCTGTAGGTCTGTGTCCCGTCCCTGCTGCTGCCGCCATTCAGCCACGTCGACAGTCTGCAGCTCGCAGCAGACCGGCCCGCTCGCCCGACACACTGTGGCACAGACACCCTCCTCTGCCCGCAGCTCTCTCTCCGTCCTCTCTCCGTTCACAGTGGCGGCAGCCGTCTGCAGTACAGGGCCGACGGGACATGGCGTCGGCGTTGGAGTGGCGTGCCCCTGCCCTGTGCACCACCATGAAGTCATACGGCTGAAGCTCCTCCAACCAGCGTGCCACCTGCCCCTCTGGCTCTCTGAAAGACATGAGCCACTGGAGAGCAGAGTGGTCAGTCCTTACAGTAAAGGGCAGACCACCCAGGTAGTACTTGGAAGTGTTTGACGGAAGCCACAACAGCCAAGAGCTCCCGCCGGGTGACACAGTAGCGGCGCTCATGTTTGTCAAATGTTTTGCTGAAGTACGCCACCACTCTCTCCCCTCTGGCCCCACCTGGGCCAGCACCCCACCCATGCCCACATTGCTCGCGTCTGTGTCCAGGATAAAGGGCAAGGTGAGGTCAGGGGGCGAGCACGGGGGCCTCGATCAGTGCACGTTTGAGGGTGTTGAACGCCTCCTCACACTCCACTGTCCAAGTGAAAGCCTTGTCCTTCGGCAGCAGGCGGTTCAGTGGAGCAGCAACGCTTGAGAAGCCCCGTACAAACCTCCTGTAGTACGAGGCCAGGCCCAGGAAGCTCTTCAGCTGACGCTGGTCGGTGGGGGTGGGCCAGTCTCTGACAGCCCCTACCTTGTCCTCCATGGTGCTGATCCCCTCCTTCCCCACTCGGTGGCCCAAGAAGGACACCTCTCCTCATGAAGTGGCACTTCTCGGGGTGGAGCTTCAGACCTGCGGCAGCCACCCTCTCCAGCACACGCCGTAGCGCCCCAGGGCTGACTGGAAGGAGCTGCCATGGGCCAGGATGTCATCGAGGTATACCAGACACTGCTGTCGGGGGATGCCATCCAGCACCCTGTCCATCAAACGCTCAAAAGTAGCTGGAGGCGTTGCACAGGCCAAAGCACAGGACCTTGAACTGCCAGTGTCCTCTGTTAGTGGAGAACGCAGTTTTGGCTCTGGCCTCTGGGGAGAGGGGCACCTGCCAGTAGCCACTGCGGAGGTCTAGTGAGGAGAACCAGGAGGACCCCTAACCAGGTCCAGCGACTCATCGATACGTGGTATGGGGTACGAGTCCTTCCTGGTTACCTCATTCAGCCGCCTGTAGTCCGCACAGAACCTCAGCTTGCCCCCTTCTTCGGAACCATGACGACTGGCGCCGCCCAGGGGCTGTCTGAGGGCTCAATGAAGTCTGCCCGCTGCATCTCCAACACAGCCTTGTCTGCCGCCTCCTGGCGTGCCAGCGGGATACGGCGGGGACGCATCTTGATGGGTCGAGCATCACCTGTGTCGATCTCATGCTGCACCAGATGAGTCTGACCCACCTCTTCCTCACTCAACGCAAAGCTGTCTCTGAATTCAAACAGCAACTGCCACAACCGTTCCTGCTGCTCGGGGTCAAGACCAACACAGTTCCTCCCCATATCTTCCCTCACTGCAGACAGTGTCTCCTCCATCTGGGTAGCTGGGCTGGGGGTTGCCGGCTAGGCTCACAGGGAGCTGTGTCATGGAGGTAGCTGGGGGAATGTAACACACCGCCGTAGTTGACAGGGGACTGGGGAAAAGTCACACACAGCTGTGGGGAGAGGCGCAGCCATGAGTCTCTGCTGCTTTAACTGTTGGAGTAAAGGGTTTCATTAGGTTAATTAGATGTGACATTAGGGGGGAGCCATGAGTGACTTCCGTCCCTCCCTGGAAGCTCAGTGTGCCCCTATTTAGGTCTAACTGGCAGCCTGTGCTCCTAAGAAAGTCCAACCCCAGGATACAAGGGTCCTGCACAGCCGCCACCCACACAGGATGACGCACAGTCCTGCCCCCCTACTGTCAGAGTCATTATTCCCTTCCTTTCATGGGTGCCAGCTCACCTGTGACTGTGCGGAGCTGCACAGTTGTAGGCTCACACTGAGTCCAACCTGGCACAATATCTGGCCTCACCAGGGTTACTGTGGACCCAGTGTCCACCAGGGCGGAGCAGGGCACCCCCTCCACAGTGACAGGGACATGACAAAAGTCCCCAACACAGGTCCGGCCCACCACAACAACAGGCTCCATCCGCTTGCCCTCGTCTGCTTCTGGGGGAAGTGGAGCCTTGCTTCCCGTCTGTGCCGGTGGGCTCCTCCTGAAGATGATGGTGGTTGGGATAGAAAGCCAGGGGTCCGCACTACCCGGTCTATGCGGACCCCGAGCCGTTTCCCTGAGCTCTGGGGGACATGGGGCAATCTCGGCGCAGATGGCCTGGCTGGCCACAACCCCAGCAGACCCTGGGACCAGGGCTTGTGTTTCGTGCCGCCTGTAGCGACACAACCCGAATGAGTTTTGTCATTTCGGCCACCCAAGCAGGCTTTTCCGGCTCCGGGCTGCTCTGCCCCCAGCTCGCACAGAGGGTGTGTCTCCCTGCACCCCCACCAAAGCCCCAGCTGAAGCCCCAGCCCACACCAGCTCCCTCTCCAAAGCCATCTCCAAGGCTGTCTGCAATGACTCAGGATGAGCCAGCTGGGTCTGTATGCGCAGCTCCGTAGGGAGAGCGCCTGTATGAACTGGTCCCGTGCTAGCTCGCTCTGCACGGAGGGGGCATGTGAGCATATGCCCGCCGAGAGAGGCTCTCAATGTCATTAGCTAGCACCCGTAGAGGCTCTCCAGGCTGTCTGCGTCTATTACTCAGTTCGGAGCGCAGTAGCCCGGGCTGTACACACTGTCCATAGCGCCTCCTCAGTGCCCCCACTAAAGCACCATAATCATGCCTGTCCTCGGGGCTAATCAATATCAAACAGGCCAGAGCTTCATCCGTGAGGCATAAAGCCAACTGCAGTGCCCTTTCTTCATCCGACCACCCCTAAAATGAGCTAACAGTTCAAACTGAGCATGAAAAGCTTCCCAATCCGCCTTACCGGAATACTTCGGGGTCTTAACAGATACGGACGCAGCCGGGAACTGGGCGCCGCCATGTTTGTTTACATCCTGAGCCCCAGATTCCTCGTCACGCCGCGTCGACGTCGCCACTCTCGGTCCGCCCACCAGAATCCGCGCGAAATACAGACGACGAAGCACTCATGCCCGCTTCAGCCGCCATCGCTCTAACGTCCTCCCTCAAGCGGCCTCTGCGCTCCGACGCCCTGGCGATCTCCTCAGACAGAACCCCCGACGTCCATTCACACGCACCTCCTTGGCCATAATCGTCCCCTACCTCCACCTTCACTTTCGGATTCCCTCGACGCATTTTCAATCCCCGTTCTCACCTACGGTAGCTAGCCACATAAGTCAGCTAGCTAGCTGGCTAACCTGTATTAACGTTTTCACTTCTGACACCAATGTAATGACCTGACTAGATCATAAATGAGCAATTGTCCAGACAGAGGCTTGAGTTTGCGAATTGACGTTTTATTAAACCAACTTTACACAGGCTACTGTTTGGGCCGTAGCACACCGCCAAAAAGATAACAGATAACCCCACAAGCCAACCAGTGACCTTCTCTTGGAAGCCCAGACGTAAGAGAGAGAACAAAAAGCTGAACCTGGTCTTAACTTCCAATGCTCCACCCCCTCCCGCCACTCCGCCAACCACCAGGATGCCCGGCATCAGAACATTCCAGGCATTCGTGATTGGCAGATAGCGAGTTGATTGACATGTCGGACCCCGAACACCGGGTACTGGTCAGTACAACACAACCACCTCCTAGCCTAACACATAACACAGCTGTCTGTGGTTACTACACAATATGATCAATTCAGCACATGCAACGTTGTTGATAAAAATATGCTGTTTTCAGTTTTGCGTCTTAATATAAATCCACTAGCGTTCTATAATTACACTATTAGTTTGTGTTTTCATACGTCTGCAAGCGGATAGTTTGTCTTTTCTAAACGGTAATTCTAATCACGTGTTAGCTGGCTAGCTACCCTAGCTAATACATGTACTGAGTTAGAGTAAACGTAACTAGCTATACAGCCTGATAATACCAGCGATGGTGCGACCTAAATCAGCATGTTGTTTGTGCAACAGTATCTTCTAAATCAAAAGAGAATACGTAAAGCAGTATTATTTTAGCTACATTTAGTAAAAGAAAAAACATTAAATGTAGCCAAACTTTTATATAGTGTCCCTGGAAAAACTGGCCATCACTTTGTTTCTATCCCTGTCACAATTACTCCTCCATGGCATTTCCATTCGTTGTCATCCTCAAACAACACTGTATTCAAAGTACCCACTATTTAAAGCGTACTGTCAAACATCACTGTATTAAAAGTGCCCACCATTTAATACAGTACTGTTTTTAATTGGTTAATGTTGCATAGGCTTACATTTTTTAAGTCATGTTAAAAAAAAAATCTGAGCAGTAGATCTAAGCATACATTTTGACTCAGTGTTCTTGAAGAGGTTGGTGATCACTGTTCGAGTTTCCCCTGTTAACTATCAACGTGTACCCTTTACTGTGGCAATTGTGATCAAATAAAAGCAATATTAGCCACTTTCAATGCAACGTAACGAAACAAAAAGAACAATGCAAGAGATTTTGTTGTAGGCAGAAGGCATCGGAGTAGGGTTCTATTGCATTGACAAGCACTACTCAGCCCGTACTCTACATAACATAAACCAGAGCTGCAGTGGGCCTATATGCAAAATAGACCATTGCCATATATGGATCTGTGCCGTTTTCTTTGAACTGGACTGTGTTTACAGGATGAGCGGTCGTGATCAGATGTGCTTGTTTTGGGATCAAAAAGAGAGCTGCATGTAGCCATGTGTGCACATTTTGTTCATTTCCTTTGCTAGTTAGTGAGTTATTAGCCTAGTTAGAGATAATTTGTAGTCAGCAATATGGGAGTGATTGCTTCCTACAAGAGCACAAAACATATACATTTGAAAAGCAAATCAGATAATGCTTTTTTTTGTATAATTTTTTTTGTCTTAAAGGGTGTTAAGTAGCCAAT
>NW_027001841.1:0-7014 GCF_036934945.1 Oncorhynchus masou masou
GGAAGAAAATTAACAAAAGCTATGGAGAACTCAACCCAAGTCAAGTTCTTTTATCTCTTTGGCTTCAAAGAGACATTTGTCAACAAATCGGTCTATTTTACCTTGTCTCTTATCACATATCTTCTCATCATCACTGTGAATCTGACTCTGATCCTAACAATCATTCAGGAGAAAGGTCTCCATGAGCCCATGTATATCTTTCTGTGTAGTCTGTGTGTCAATGGATTGTATGGAACTGCTGGTTTCTACCCCAAGTTCTTACTGGACCTTCAGTCAGATGTTCAGGTGATATCTTATGGTGGATGTTTGACTCAAACCTTTGTAATATACACATCTGTCACGTGTGAAATGTCTATTCTAACAGTGATGTCTTACGACAGGTATGTGGCAATATGCAGACCACTACTATATCATACCATTGTGACATCTTTAACTGTTAGAAAGTTACTCTTATTGTCTTGGTGTTATCCTTTATTTATAGCACTAATAAGTCTTAGTTTAACAGTCAGACTTCCTTTGTGTGGATCTCGCATTGATAAAATTTTCTGTGACAATCCGTCTATACTGAAACATGCATGTTTACCCATTACCATCAATCAGAATTGGAGCCGATGTTTAATAGTGGTTCATGTTTTACAGTTACTTTACATTGTATTTTCTTACTGTCAGATTGTAAGGACTTGTGTAAAGTCGTCTAAGGGAAGGATTAAGTTCACACAGACATGTGTGCCACATTTATTAACAATTGTTATTTTCATCACAGTGACCCTGTTTGACAATTTGCAAGGGTGGAATAATGTAAATATAACTCTAAATATGCGTAATGCAATGGCCGTACAATTCCTTATTATACCACCTGTCTTAAACCCTGTCATATATGGACTTAACCTCAAGCAGATTCGAAGGGCAGTTTTAAGAAAGTGTAATACACATAAAATCTTTGTTATGAGGCGTTAGTTACATCTTAAACAACAGGGAGACTTACTGGTGTCAGAAGTCAACAAAATGAAGGTAAAATCTTCCAAAACTGCTGCAAGGTTAAATGGCCCCGAATTTGTTGATGTCTATCGCCCTCTTCTGGGAAAGTGATTTACAAATATTCCAAGAATAGAGTAATTGTAGCACACCTCCTGAGCATGAAAATGCTTGACTGGATCCCAAATGGCACCCTATTCCCTTTATGGTGCACTACTTTTGAACAGAACCAAAGTAGTGCACTATTTAGGAAATCAGGTCCAATGTATAGCACAAATATGTGACTCCTTATACAGTTAAGAACTTTTTAAAGAAGAACAGCAATATGCAAAGCTACTCCTTCGAGCTATACTTTCCCCACTGGGTGATTTATTCATAATACTATTAACAAAAATAAATTATTTCATTAATGGTTGTGGTTACAACACAGTAAATATATAGCTTGGTTTAGGTTCTTGAGTTGTGATAATGTATATATGTGCTTATAAACAGGCGTCCACAGTGTATCTCTCAAAATAAATGTGTGTTCACAACCACTTTGGAAGGCAATTCATTGTTTAATTGGTGCAATAACACAAATATGCATGAAACTAGAAAGTAAGGTTGAATGTAGGCTACACATTTGGAGTGATTATAAATTGCATTAACAAGATACAATAAATAGTGAACAGAAATATCACATTCTGAATTCCCATTGAATTTATTTACTGGACGTAGATTTTTCTCCAGCGTATACATATTCTATATTAATATTCGGACAATTTCAAATCATGTATTTTGACTGACTTCTGGTGGTATTAATATACAAGTTATTGGAGCAGTATCCCTGTGTCAAGCAAGAACACATTTCACAGGCACAGGTTTCTTTATATCTTTCACACCTCAGAAATCTGATAATATATATTATTGGGATCTTTTATTTTATTTTTAAAAATAAGAGTTTGATGGATGATATAAATATGTTTTGTTAAAACTATTGTGGACACATAATCAAATAATTCACACACATTCATTCACCTCCATACACACTCAAGACATTTAAGGACTAAGAATTGCTGCCTTGACCAGTGAAAGCAAATCAACAAAAGCTATGGAGAACTCAACCCAAGTCAAGTTAATTAATCTATTTGGTTTACAAGAGACATTTAACAACAAATCTGTCTATTTTACCTTGTCTCTTATCACATACCTTCTCATCATCACTGTGAATCTGACTCTGATCATAACAATCATTCAGCAGAAAGGTCTCCATGAGCCCATGTATATCTTTCTGTGTAGTCTATGTGTCAATGGATTGTATGGAACTGCTGGTTTCTACCCCAAGTTCTTACTGGACCTTCAGTCAGATGTTCAGGTGATATCTTATGGTGGATGTTTGACTCAAACCTTTGTAATATACATATCTGTCCTGTGTGAAATGTCTACTCTAACAGTGATGTTATATGACAGGTATGTGGCAATATGCAGACCACTACTATATCATACCATTGTGACATCTTTAACTGTTAGAAAGTTACTCTTATTTTCTTGGTGTTATCCTTTATTTATAGCACTCATAGCACTTAGTTTAACAGTCAGACTTCCTTTGTGTGGATCTCGCATTGATAAGATCTTCTGTGACATTCCGTCTATACTGAAACATGCATGTTTACCCATTACCATCAATCAGAATTTGAGCTTTTGTATAATAGTGGTTCATGTTTTACAGATACTTCTCATTGCATTTTCTTATTGTCAGATTGTAAGGATTTGTATAAAGTCAGCTAAGGGAAGGATTAAGTTCACACAGACATGTGTGCCACATTTATTGACAATGGTTATTTTCATCACAGTGACCCTTTGTGACACTTTTCAAGGATGGATTAAAAATGTAAATATTACTCTCTATAAGCGTAGTGCAATGGCTGTACAATTCCTTGTTATACCACCTGTCTTTAACCCTGTCACATACGGACTTAATCAGATTCGAGTGGGCAGTTTTTAGAAAGTGAAATACTCATAAAAGCATTGATGTGAGAGGTTAGTTACATGATCTTACACAACAGGGAGACTTCCTGATTGATATCAGAAGTCAACAAAAATAAAGCTAAAATCTGGCAAAACTGTTGCAAGGTTAAATGGCCCCTCATCTGTTTTATCTATCGCCCTCTTCTGTGAAAATGATTTACAAATATTCCAAGAATAGAGTAATTGTAGCAAATCCAAATGTATTGCTCACATACACATATTTAGCAGATGTTATTGCTGGTGTAAAAAAATGCTTGTGTTCCTAGCTCCAACAGTGCAGTAATATCCAACAATAAACACAAATCTAAAATAGTAAAATAATGGAATTAAGAAATACAGAAATATTAGGACGAGCAATGTCGGTGTCTGGAGCATAAATATATATGATTTATACAGTGCATTAGGAAAGTATTCAGACCCCTTCCCTTTTCCCACGTTTTGTTACGTTACAGCCTTATTCTAAAATGGATTTTTCTTTTTAAATGTCCTCAATCTACACACAATTCTCCATAATAACAAAGCGACAACAGTTTGAGGGAAAAATGAGCAAAGTACAGAGAGATCCTTGATGAAAACCTATTCAGACTTGGGCGAAGGTACACATTTCAACAGGACAACGACCCTAAGCACACAGGCAAGACAACGCAGGAGTGGCTTCGGGACAAGCCTCTGAATGTCATTGAGTGGCCCAGCCAGAGCCGGGACTGAATACTTATGTGAATGTGATATTTCCGTTTATTTTTTTACGTAAATTTACACTTCCATTCAAAAGTTTTAGAACACCTACTCATTCAAGTGTTTTTACTTTCTTTTTACAATTGTTTTACCATTTATTTTACCACCATATTGTATAATAATAGTGAAGACACCAAAACAATGAAATAACACATATGGAATCATGTAGTAACCAAAAAAGTGTTAAACAAATCAAAGAGAGATTCTTCAAAGTAGCCACCCTTTGACTTGATGACAGCTTTGCAATCTCTTGGCATTCTCTCAACGAGTTTCATGAGGTAGTCACTTGGAATGTATTTCAATTAAGGTGTGCCTTGTTAATTTGTGGGATTTCTTTCCTTCTTAATGCGTTTGAGCTAATCAGTTGTGTTGTGACAAGGTAGGGGTGGTATACAGAAGATTTGGTAAAAGACCAAGTCCATGTTATGGCAAGAACAGCCCAAATAAGCAAAGAGAAGTGACAGTCCATCATCTATTTATTTTTAAACAAAAAAAGCATTATATTTATTTAACTAGGCATTTCAGTTAATAACAAATTCTTATTACCGGGGAACAATGGGTTAACTACCTTGTTCAGGGGAAGAACAACAGATTTTTGTCTTGTCAGCTTGGGGATTGAAATGGTTTTCTTGAGTTGAAGGAGAGACAATGACTAACACCTGCCTCTGATTGAGAACCATATCAGGCCAAACACAGAAACAGACAAACTAGACACACAACATAGAATGCCCACTCAGATCACACCCTGACCAAACAAAACAAAAAAACATACAAAGAAAACTATGGTCAGGGTGTGACAGCAATTTGATCTAACAATCTTTCAGTTACAGGTTACCCAACAATCTAACCACTAGGCTACCTGCCGCCACAAGATGTGAAGTTCAGACAATCTGGAAAATTTCAAGAAGCACTATCGAGCACGATGATGAAACTGGCTCTCATGAGGACCACCACAGTAAAGGAAGACACAGAGTTACCTCTGCTGCAGAGGATACGTTCATTATAGTTAACTGCACCTCATATTGTAGCCAAAATAAATGCTTTACAGAGTTCAAGTGACAGACATCTCAACATCAACTGTTCAGAGGAGACTGCGAGAATCAGGCCTTTATGCTGCAAATAAACTACTACTAAAGGACACCTAAAAGAAGAAGAGACTTGCTTGGGCCAAGAAACATGAGCAATGGACATTAGACCGGTGGAAATCTGTCCTTTGGTCCAAATTTGAGATTTTTGGTTCCAACCACCGTGTCTTTGTGAGATGCAGAATTAATGGATGATCTCCGCATGTGAGGTCCCACCGTGAAGCATGGAGGAAGAGGTGTGATGGTGTGAGGGTGCTTTGCTGGTGACACTGTCTGTGATTTATATAGAATTCAAGTCACACTTATCCAGCATGGTTACCACAGTATTCTGCAGCGATACACCATTCCATCCTGTTATCACTTAGTAGGACTATCGTTTGTTTTTCAACAGGACAATGACCCAACACACCTCCAGGCGGTGTAAGGGCTATTTGACCAAGAAGGAGAGTGATGGAGTGCTGCATCAGATGACCTGGCCTCCACAATCACTTGACCTCAACCCAATTGGAGAAGGTTTTGGCTGAGTTGGACTGCAGAGAAGGGAAAGCAGCCAACAAGTGCTCAGCATATGTGGGAACTCTTTCAAGACTTTGTGGTAAAAGCATTCCAGGTTAAACTGGTTAAGAGAATGCCAAGAATGTGCAAAGCTGTCATCAAGGCAAAGGGGTGGCAACTTTGAAAATCTAAAATCTAAATTATGTTCTGATTTGTTTAACACTTTTCTGTTAAAGTATGTAGAAAATAGTGAAAATAAATAAAAACCCTTGAATGAGTAGGTGCATCCAAACTTTTGAATGGTTCTGTATATCACCTCTTCTTGGTAAAGTGATTCACAAATATACTCAAGAATAGATGAATTGGAGCACAACGCCTTTTATGAGAAAATGTTTTTTAATGAATTTGCAAATAAATTGGCAAATAAATAAATTAAAAATCCTACAATGTGATTTTCTGGATTTTTTTCTCATTTTGTCTGTCATAGTTGAAGTATACCTATGATGAAAATTACAGGCCTCTCTCAAATTTTTAAGTGGGAGAACTTGCACAATTGGTGGCTGACTAAATACTTTTTGCCCCACTGTACAGAATGGCAGGCAGGCTCAGGGTCAGGGAAGGGAAAATTGTCAAAACCGGGAAACCTAGAAAACAGGAACAAGAAAAGACAGGAGCAAGGGGGAAAACGCTGGTGGGCTTCACGAACAAAACGAACTGGAACAGACAAAAAGAGAACACAGCTATAAATACACTGGGGATAATGGGGAAGACGGGCGACACCTGGAGGGTGGAGACAAGCACAAAGACCGGTGAAACAGATCAGGGTATGACACAAATAGGAACCTTTTCATAATGTTCCCTAAGGGACAATAAAATACCTTATTATATCGTTATACTCGGACCAAACTGGAATCTGTACTGAATGTCCTCGTATGGTCCCAAGGTTAACGTCATGTTTTAATGTTTGTAGAGTGGTCTCAGAACATCAGTCCTAAGGACATTCGGTGATGTTCTCATCAGGTCCTTTAATACAGCATTTCCCAAACTCGGTCCTGGGGACCCCAATGGTTGCACATTTTCGTTTTTG
Organism: Oncorhynchus masou masou; assembly: GCF_036934945.1. Taxonomy (NCBI): domain Eukaryota; kingdom Metazoa; phylum Chordata; class Actinopteri; order Salmoniformes; family Salmonidae; genus Oncorhynchus; species Oncorhynchus masou. The sequence continues at coordinate 6,385 of NW_027001841.1, forward strand.
CCCTAGCCCTACACAGGTGATTCAAATTATCAACTAATCATCAACCTTTGATTATTTGAATCAGCTATGTAATGCTCGGGCAAGAAATAAAACATGCAGCCTTGGGGTCCCCAGGACCGAGTTTGGGAAATGATGTCTTAAAGGGACCTGATGGGAACATCACCGAATGTCCTTAGGACTGATTTTCTGAGTAACCAGTTTTCCTGGTTAAAACATAAATAGAGTAACTATAGTAAATATAATTAAATGATTTGCTTGTCATACACTGTATATAGTTCCATCTCTATGGAGTAGTTACATGTTGACACTGAAACTACAATCCCATGTGAGCATACACTATGGTATATTTAGAGGCTACCAGGACAAGATATCGGAGCAGTCTCCCTGTCAAGCAAGAAGACATTTTATGGACACAAGTTTCTTTATTTCTTTCACACCTCCGAAGTCTGATAAGGTACAGATATTATCGGGATATTTAAAAAATAAAAATTGTACGAGTTTGAGGGAGGATGAGAATTTGTTTTGTTAAAACTATTATGTTTAGTCTGAGCCGAAAGAGAATCATATGATTCACACTTGAATTCATCACATCCATACACACTCAATCCTTGTAAGGACTAAGAATTGTTG
>NW_027001842.1:0-7013 GCF_036934945.1 Oncorhynchus masou masou
AGATGGGGATGGAGAGAATAGAGGGGTTAGAGGGTTATGGAGGCGATAGAGGGGGATGGAGAGAATAGAGGGTTAGAGGTGATGGAGGTGAGGGAGGGATGGAGGGATAGAGGGGGATGGAGAGAATAGAGGGGATAGAGGGGGTTAAGGAGGGAGTAGAGGGGGGATGGAGAGAATGGGGGATAGAGGGGGGTTAGGGGGCGGAAGTGGAGGCGAGAGAGGGGGGGTGGATGCGGAGAATAGAGGGGCATAGAGGGGTTAGAGGGTGATGGAGGCGAGAGAGAGGGGGTGGGATGAGGGATAGAGGGGGGTTAGAGGGTGATGGAGGTGAGGGGAGGGGGGGATGGAGGGATAGAGGGGGGGATGGAGAGAATAGAGGGGGGTTAGAGGGGTGATGGAGCGAAGGGGGAGGGGGATGGAGGGATAGAGGGGGCATGGAGGGGGTAGAGGCGGAGAGGGTGATGGAGAGGCGAGAGAGGGGGATGAGAGGGATAGAGGGGTTAGGGGGTGGGCTGATGGAGAGTGAGGGAGGGGGGATGGAGGTGATAAGGGGGGGTTAATTGGAGCAGTGGAGGCGAGTTAGAGAGGTGATGGAGAGCAGGGGGATAGAGGGGTTGGAGGGTGATGGAGGCGAGGGAGGGGATGGAGAGAATAGAGGGGGATAGAGAGGGGGTTGGGCGATAGGGGGGATGGAGAGAATAGGGGGGTTAGAGGGTGATGGAGGTGAGGGAGGGGATGGAGAGTAGTAGAGGGTTTAGTGGGTGATGGAGGCGAGAGAGGGGGGATGGAGAGAATAGGGGGATAGAGGGGTTAGGGGTGATGGAGGCGAGAGAGGGGGATGGAGAGAATAGAGGGGATAGAGGTGTTAGAGGGTGAAGTGAGGTGATGGTACGGTGGGTGGAGAGGAAATAAGAGGGGTTGAGAGGGTGGTGGAGGTGAAGAGAGGGGGATGGAGAGGTGGATGGGGGATGGAGAGAATAGAGGGGGTTAGAGAGGGGTTGAGGGTGATGGAGGCGATAGAGGGGTGGAGAGAATAGGGGTTAGGGGGTGATGGAGGCGAGGAGGGGGGGGATGGAGGGATAGAGGGGATGGAGAGAATAGAGGAGTTAGAGGGGTTGAGAGGGTGATGGAGGCGATAGATGGGGGATGGAAGAGAATAGAGGGGTTAGAGGGTTATGGGCGATAGAGGGGGATGGGAGAGAATAGAGGGGTTAGTGGGTGATGGAGGTGAGGGAGGGGGGATGGAGGGATAGAGGGGGATGGAGAGATATAGAGGGGGATAGAGGGGTTAGAGAGGCGATAGAGGGGGATAGAGAGAATAGAGGGGTTAGAGGGTGATGGAGGTGAGGGAGGGGATGGAGAGAATAGGGGGTTAGTGGGTGATGGAGCGAGAGGGGGGATGAGAGGCCGGGATAGAGGGGTATAGAGGGTGATGGAGGGTGATGAGAGGGGGATGGAGAGGATAGAGGGGTTAGAGGGTGATGGAGGTGAGGGAGGGGGGATGGAGGGATGGGGGATGGAGAGAATAGAGGGGTTAGAGGGTGATGAGGCAGGGAGGGGGATGGAGGGATAGAGGGGGGATGGAGAGAATAGAGGGGGATAGAGGGGTTAGAGCGATAGAGGGGGATGGAGAGAATAGAGGGGTTAGAGGGTGATGGAGGTGAGGGAGGGGGGATGGAGATGAATAGAGGGGTTAGTGGGTGATGGAGGCGAGAGAGGGGGGGATGGAGAGAATAGAGGGGGATAGAGGGGTTAGAGGGTGATGGAGGCGAGAGGGGATGGAGAGAATGGGGGGATAGAGGTGTTAGGGGGTGATGGAGGTGATAGACGGGGTGGAGAATAGAGGGGTTAGGGGTGATGGAGGTGAGAGAGGGGGATGGAGGGATAGAGGGGGATGGAGAGAATGAGGGGTTAGAGGGGTTGAGGGTGATGGAGGCGATAGAGGGGGGTGGAGAGTAGGGGTTAGAGGGTGATGGAGGCGAGAGGAGATGGAGGGTAGGGGGATGGAGAGAATAGAGGAGTTAGAGGGGTTAGAGGGTGATGGAGGCGATCGATGGGGGATGGAGAGAATAGAGGGGGTAGAGGGGGGTTGGAGGGTGATGGAGCGATAGATGGGGGATGGAGAGAATAGAGGGAGTTAGAGGGTGATGGAGGCGATAGAGGGGGATGGGAGAGAATAGAGGGGTTAGAGGGTGATGGAGGGATAGAGGGGATGGAGAGAATAGAGGGGGTTAGGGGGTTGAGTGGAGGCGGGAGAGGAGGAGGAATAGAGGGTTAAGGGTGATGGAGGTGAGGGAGGGGATGGAGGGAATAGAGGGGTTAGAGGGTGATGGCGGCGATAGAGGGGGTGAGAGAATAGAGGCGTTAGAGGTGAGGAGGTGAGAGAGGGGGATGGAGGGATGAGGGATGGAGAGAATAGAGGGTGAGGAGGGGTAGAGGGTGATGGAGGCGATAGAGGGATGGAAGGGATGGATGGGGGATGGAGAGGGTTAGAGGGGATGGAGGGTTTAGGGGAGCAGGGATATCAAATCAAATCAAATTTGATTTGTCACATATACATGGTCAGCAGATGTTAATGCGAGGGTATGAAATCTTGTGCTTCTAGTTCTGACAATAAGAGGTAGGGAATGGAGTGGGATGGATGGAGATGGAGGATAGAGGGGTTAGAGGTGTGGGTTGGAGAGGATATGGGGGGATGGAGGGATGGATGGGGGATGGAGGGGTTAGAGGGGGATTGATAGGGTTAGCAGGGGGGATGGAGGGGATGATGGGGGATGGAGGGATAGAGAGAGGGATAGAGGGATTTGAAGGGTGAGTATGAGGGGAGGTCAGAGGCGGTTAGAGTGGGGGATGGAGGGATAGAAGGGGGATGGAGAGGATATAGGGGGATAGAGGGGGTTAGAGGTGGGGATAGAGAGGGGATGGAAGGATAGAGGGGGATAGAGGGGTTAGAGGGTGATGGAGGGGAGATAGAGGGGGGATGGAGAGGATAGAGTGGGGATGGAGGATGGAATGGGGGATGGGGGAGATATATGGGGATGGAGGGGATGGGGTGGAGGAGATAGTAGGGAATAGAGGGGGTATGGATGAGATAGATGGGGGGTGGAGAGGATAGATGGGGAGTTGGGGGGGGATAGAGAGGGGGTGGATGGGAAAGCTTAGGCACCAAGCAAGCTGCGCGAAAGCACAGATCCTCAAAGGGTTCTACAGCTGCATCATCGAGAGCATCCTGACTGGTTGCATCAAATCAAATCATATCAAACTTTATTTTTCACATGCGCAACAAGTGTAGACCTTACCGTAGAAATGCTTACTTACAAGGCCTTGACCAACAGTGCAGTTCAAGAAGAGTTAAGAAAACATTTACCAAATAAACTAAAGTTAAAAAAGAAAAAAGAAATAACACAATAACATAACAATAACGAGGCTGTATACAGGGGGTACCGGTACTGAGTCAGGGACCCCAGTCCCAAATCTTTTCTGTTTCCTGAGGGGAAGAGGTTTTGATCTGCCCTCTTCACGACTGTCTTGGTGTGTTTGGACCATGATAGATTGCTGGTGATGTGGAAACACAGGATCTTGAACCTCTCAACCTGCTTCGCCCTGCCTTTTCCTGTAGTCACACAATCACTTCCTTTGTCTTGCTAACATTGAGGAGAGGTTGTTGTCCTGGCACCACACTGCCAGTTCAATGACCTCCTCCCTATAGGCTTGTTGCCTACCCTTACAGCCTGGGGTGGCCCGTCAGGAAGTCCAGGACCCAGTGGGTCCCAGAGGGAGGCGTTTAGTCCCAGGGTCCTTAGCATAGAGATGAGCTTTGTGGGCGCTATGGTGTTGAACACTGAGCTGTAGTCAATGAACAGCATTCTCACATGGTGTTCATTTTGTCCAGGTGAGAAAGGGCAGTGTGGAGTGTGAATGAGAATGCGTCATCTGTGGATCTTTTGAGGTGCTGTATGCAAATTAGGGTGGGTCTAGGGTATCCGGCAGGATGCTGTTGATGTGAGCCATGACCAGCCTTTCAAAGAAACCTCATGGCTACCGGCGCTATGGGGCAGTAGTCACTTAGTCAGGTTACATCCGCTTCCTTGGGCACAGGACTATGGTGGTCTGCTTGAAAATGTCAGTGAAGACACTTGCTAGTTGGTCCGCGAATGCTTTGAGTACACAGCTCCTGGTAATCCATCTGGCCCCGTGGTTTTGTGAATGTTGACCTGTATTAAAGGTCTTGCTCACATCGCCTACCGATTGCGTTATCAAACAGTTATCCAGAAGAGCTGGTGCTCTCGTGCATGCTTCAGTGTTAAGCTATTCCCGAAGCGAGCATAAAAGGCATTTAGCTCGGGCCTGGTAGGCTTGTGTCACTGCTAAAGCTCACGTCTGGGTTTCCCTTTTGTAATCCGTAACAGTTTTCAAGCCCTGCCACATCCAACAAGGCGTCAGAGCCGGTGTAGTGGGAGTCAATCTAAATTTGCATTGAAGCTTTGCCTGTTTGATGGTTTGTCTGAGGGAATAGCGGGATTTCTTATAGGTGTCCGGATTAGTGTCCTGCTCTGAAAGCGGCAACTCTAGCCTTTTTGCTCCGATGAGTATGCTGCCTGTAATCCATGGCTTCTGGTTAGGATATGTACTACGTATGGTCACTGTGGGACGCCTGTCAACGATGCACTTTATTGATGAAGCCGATGACTGAGGTGGTATTCTCCCTCAATGCCATTGATGAGCCTCCGACCAAAACGCATTACAGAGGGTAGTGCGTACGTCCCGGTACATCACTGGGGCCAAGCTTCCTGCCATCCAGAACCCTTACCAGGTGGTGTCAGAGGAAGGGCCAGAGGAAAGCCACCCGAGTCATAAACTGTCCTCTTCTGCTACCGCAGCGGTACCGGAGCGCCAAGTTTGTTCCAAGAGGTTTCTAAACAGCTTCTACCCCCAAGCCATAAGATTACTAAACATCTAATCAAATGTCTACCCAGACTATTTGCATTGCCCTCACCCCCCAAGTCATGCTGCTGCTACTCTCTGTTATTACAAGAATGTTTTTTTGCGCCACTTGTTCTCACTACTGGTGTCCCCCAGGGCTCAGTTCTAGGCCTTCTCCTCTTTATCTTTACATGAGGTACTGTAGTAGTGTCTCAGTGAGCCCAGGGTGGGAGAGGAGAGAGATTGGAGCTGCAGATGATGCTTTGGCAGGAACAGATAGAGAGGGTAGCAGCAGTGTTCCAGACCCAGCAGGCTCAGGGTGGATGGAGTGGTGGAGAGAGGGAGATGGAAAGGGAGAGGACGTACTGTAGTATCTCAGGGTGGATGGGGCTGTTGGGGTTGTTGAGAGAGGGAGATGGAAAGGGAGAGGATGTACTGTAGTATCTCAGGGTGGATGGAGTGGTGGAGAGAGAGGAGATGGAAAGGGAGAGGACATACTGTAGTATCTCAGGGTGGATGAAGTGGTGGAGAGAGGGAGATGGAAAGGGAGAGGACATACTGTAGTATCTCAGGGTGGATGGAGTGGTAGAGAGAGGGAGATGGAAAGGAAGAGGACATACTGTAGTATCTCAGGGTGGATGGGGTGGTTGAGAGAGGGAGATGGAAAGGGAGAGGACGTACTGTAGTATCTCAGGGTGGATGGGGCTGTTGGGGTTGTTGAGAGAGGAGATGGAAAGGGAGAGGACATACTGTAGTATCTCAGGGTGGATGGAGTGGTGGAGAGAGGAGATGGAAAGGGAGAGGACGTACTGTAGTATCTCAGGGGTGGATGGAGGACTAGAGAGAGGGAGATGGAAAGGAGAGGAGGTACTGTAGTATCTCAGGGTGGATGGAGTGGTGGAGAGAGGGAGAGGAGGTACTGTAGTAGATCAGGGTGGATGGAATGGTGGAGAGAGGAAGAGGAGGTACTGTAGTAGCTCAGGGTGGATGGAGTGGTGGAGAGAGGGAGAGGAGGTACTGTAGTAGATCAGGGTGGATGGAGTGGTGGAGAGAGGAGAGGAGGTACTGTAGTATCTCAGGGTGGATGGAAGTGGTGGAGAGAGGGAGAGGGAGGCACTGTAGTATCTCAGGGGTGGATGGAGTGGTGGAGAGAGGGGAGAGGAGGTACTGTAGTATCTCAAGGTGGATGGAGTGGTGGAGAGAGGGAGGAGGTACTGTAGTAGCTCAGGGTGGATGGAGTGGTGGAGAGGAGGGAGAGGAGGTACTGTAGTAGCTCAGGGTGGATGGAATGGTGGAGAGAGGAGAGGAGGGGTACTGTAGTATCTCAGGGTGGATGGAGTGGTTGAGAGAGGGAGAGGAGGTACTGTAGTATCTCAAGGTGGATGGAGTGGTGGAGAGAGGGAGAGGAGGTACTGTAGTAGATCAGGGTGGATGGAATGGTGGAGAGAGGGAGAGGAGGTACTGTAGTATCTCAGGGTGGATGGAGTGGTTGAGAGAGGGAGAGGAGGTCCTGTAGTATCTCAGGGTGGATTGGAGTGGTGGAGAGAGGGAGAGGGACTTGCTGTGGCATCTCCGGGGTGGATGGAGTGGTGGAGAGAGGAGAGGAGGTGCTGCCTTAGTAGGATCCAGGGGTGGATGGGTGCTGGAGCAGAGGGAGAGGAGAGTACTGCCGTGGAGTCAGGGTGGATGGAGTGGTGGAGAGAGGGAGAGGGAGGTGCTGTTAAGCAGGTCAGGGTGGATGGAGTGGTGGAGAGAGGGAGAGGGAGAGTGCCACTGTATGAAGTATCTCACGGGAATTGGAGTGGAGTTGGTGGAGAGAGGGAGAGAGGAGGTACTGTAGAAGTATCTCAGGGTGGATGGAGTGGTGGAGAGAGGGAGAGGAGGTACTGTAGTATCTCAGGGTGGATGGAGTGGTGGAGAGAGGGAGAGGAGGTACTGTAGTAGATCAGGGTGGATGGAGTGGTGGAGAGAGGGAGAGGAGGTACTGTAGTAGGTCAGGGTGGATGGAGTGGTGGAGAGAGGAGAGGAGGTACTGTAGTATCTCAGGGTGGATGGAGTGGTGGAGAGAGGGAGAGGAGGTGCTGTAGTAT
>NW_027001843.1:0-7008 GCF_036934945.1 Oncorhynchus masou masou
ACACACTGACAATACAGAGATGAATGTGGTGTTGATACAGAATGATTTGTCTAGATTGACAGGAATGACTTGGAATGTATAAGAAGCCATCAGCTTGTTTTATAAAATACATTGTAGTCATTTTGGGTTGTACATTCCAAAAACCAATGTCTGCTGTTGTTCCATGTAATTTAATGATAAGTTGTATGTAAGTATTCTAAAAGTACATTTTAGGAACGAGTCATTATGTATGTTTAACATCCCCCTCTAGTGGCTCGATTGTTACACAACACCTTTAACACGTGAACTGAATTTTAAATGTTCAATACTGCATGATATCAGATAACGTCCAAGTCTATCTCAATGGCGTATGTAAGTAGTTGAGGGTAAAATGCAAGAATATGCAATTGTGTACCACTATAATGTTCAGTAATAAACCATTTGTTAGAGTTTTTACAGTTTGCTCACCATTTATTATTACGCACACATTTGCTAAATGTTACTCAACTGGGTATTATGGCAAGTATAAATAACTACAAAATGCATTATTGATTCAACTCAACAGTGCAGGTTATGAACACTACCACTAATTTCACTGCCAAGGGTCACACCGAGCAGCTCTCTCAGAAGCCGTTTAGTGTGAATGAATGAATATAGTGATTGGGTAACACACTAAATAATTCATAATGGATAAGTATATAGTTTATTCATAACTTATGTATCATTACTCCTGCATCTGTTTTAGCAAGCTAGTTCATCACACATGTATAAACAACTTTCATAGTATTTAATAATGATTTATAAGGTCATTCATAAGATGTTTAATACATGTCCTTATAAACCATCTACTGATCATTAGTGAAGTTGTACTGCAGACCCTAATTTAAAGTGAGGACTATTCATACTTTCTTAAATCTTTATAAATGTTTTGAACAGTGACCAGTGTAATTTTTCACAAAAAGATGGACATGCTATTGGTTGATATTCCAGCAGTACCTGATGCTCCTTAAGGTTTCAAAATGACCTAGAACTTATCAATGGATAAACAATAAGCACACAACACAGAGGATGAAAAAGGAAATATATTGATTTTTTTTATTCAAAAACAGTCACATTGTTGTGGCAGTGTGCCGATGTAGTAAAGTGTTTTGTCTGAAAATGCTAACATTTGTGTTTGTCTGAAAATGCTAACATTCGTGTTTGTTGGCAGTGACAATCAAAACCAAAGTGTGGATTACAGTCACTCATGAGAGCAGTTCATAGACTGTTTACAGGGTAAGGGAACCAATACCTAAATACATCATTTACATGAACACTACTTTTAAAGGGTTACGGCCTTTAATACAAAATAATTGAAGTTGTCGAAATACTTCTTCAAATGGGGGGACTAGATACATAAGGTGTTTTCACTTCTAAACGGTAAAACGTATATGTATGAAAATACCCTCAAATAAAAGGTGACATTACATAATGTCACCTCATATGAAACATTAGATTTCATATCCAAAATGCTGGAGGAAAGAGCCAGGTTTAACAACAGTTTTACTGCAGAGTGTTACACCCATTGGACACACACTGGTTGAATCAACGTTGTTTATTTTTTAACCAACATGGAGTAGACATTGAATCGACGTCTGTACCCATTGGTGCAGTGGCCATAGGATGGCAGTATAATTCACAATCTGTGAATGAGAGGATAACTTGACTCATTCTCTATGAAAGAGAATTATATCTGTTCTATAAAGTCAATTTCATCTGAACTTTCTGTGTCTGTATCAAACTGAGAAGAGGCTATATGTCTTATATTAACATAAAGGTTCTATTATGGGTGATGAAAACAATATGCACAAAACATGTCAAATCAAACTTTCCTTCAATTATCTCCACCTACCACCCACACTCTTCAAGTTAACCCTAACAGTCCTGGAGGCTCCAGCAAAAAAATGGTCTGCAGGACCATGGTTGGTGCTGCTCAGTCTCGCTCAGTGACAATGGGCACTCCGTGGAGGAAGTTGGCCAGGGTAGCCCTGAGGAGAGATATTCAAGTTAGCTTAATGTTCAGCTCTCATGTATAGTCCACTCCTGATTGTTTGTGTCATGGTTGCTGCTTCCTGTTTCAGCAACACAAAGCTGTCATGGAAGTTACTTGAATCTGGCTTAATGTCAAGTCAATAACTCTGATAAAAAGCTTTGTCATGAGCAATGAAACATGTTGTTTTGTGGCCTACAGAGAGGCAAATATCAAAGGTTAGAGTGTATGAAAATGAGCCCAAAGCAGACAGTGGCAACCCATGGTTACTGTGGAGTAGGGCTAGTGTATAAGGTAAGTAGCCTACCTTAACTCCTAGATGCAAGCAGACGGGGTAAGTTATCTATTACGACGGAAACAAATGATGTAGAAAAACCTGAAAACGGTGAATGTAGACTTGGGACAAAACATACTACCCTTCCCTGTGCCCACTAAAAACCCACACAACCCTCCCCAAGCAAAAAAAGAAAACAATTACACCCCCCCCCGTGCCTGTCACTGGATGTGCTGAATGTGCGTATATTTTATATGTACTAGACAAAATTTGTTTCTGAATCTTTTAGCAGGAAACATTTGAACTGTTGGGTCTAGAATGTGTGGTTGTGCCAGGCACACACAAACAAATTCCTGTAACTTTTATGAGATAATTATCATGTTAATAGAAAATAATGGTCACGTTAAAACAAGATTATTATCACCTTAATACGTGATACTGAAATTATCTATTATTAACTTCTTAAATGTTAATTCTCCAATTTAGGGGACTTTCATTTTAATTTATATTCTGTGTTTAATAGTTGCAGGATTGGAGAGTACAGTGAAAATCTCAGGCTCCGAGCTTGAACATGCAGGACTAAGTGAAATAAAATAATGAAAATGGTAATACAAAAACAACAACCGAAATTGAAATAACATTATCAATAATTGTCCGTTGGGGTGGAGGCAGAGTACAAACTGTTGAGGAGGTGGGGGGCATGACCATAGTGGGAGCAGCATGACCATAGAGTGTGTGTGGGGACTGAGTTAAGTAAAAACCACACAAAAATAAGATAAAAACATCTATAATTAACATATTAACAACTGCAACAGTGGTAAATGTCATTGGGGTTGGGGGCAGATTAAAAGTAATTTGGGGGGTGGGGGAAAATGACCATTGGGGAAGTAGCAGGGGGGAGGAGGAGCAGGTAGCTGACTAGCGGTGGCTATGGTCTGAGGGTCGAAACTATTGGACAGTCTTGCAGTTTTTTCCATGATGCGGCTGTGTTGCGTTTGAGTGATTGAAGCAGGGAGAACAGGGCATGGCTTGGGTGGCTGAGGTTCCTGATGATCTTCTTGACCTCCCTGCGCCAACTGGTGTTGTAGGTGTCCTGTAGGGCAGGCAGTGTTCACCCAATGGTGCATTTGGCTGCACGTATCAACATCAGAAGTTCCTACTGACCATTTCCACGACAGCCTTGTTGATGAGGATGGGGACGTGTCCAGCCTGGTTCCTCCTGTTGTCCGGGTCCTTTGTTTTGTTTAACATTGAGGGAGAGATTTTTACATGGAACCAGTCTTTCAGAGTGCCTACCTCCTCCCTGTAGGCTGTCTCGTCTTTGTTGGTAATCATGGCTACTGATGTTGTGTTGTCAGCAAACTGGATGACGGAGTTGGAGGTCACACAGTTGTGGGTATACAGGAAACACAGGAGGGGACTGAGGACTCAGCCTTGTGGGGCCCCCGTGTTGAGAATCAGGGTTGATGATGTAATTCTGCCTCCTTTCACCGTGAGCTTTGTAATGAGCTTATAGGGCACTATGGTATTGAAAGCTGTTTTATCAAGGCATATGGTACTATTCAGTATTAAATAATACATTCACAGGTGAGACAGCAATGAATAAGAGGAGTGCACCAGAAAATCAGTTGGATTTTTTCTCTGACCACTAAATATATAAAATGTTATTACAGTATTAAGGCAGCTGAAATGTTATACATCTTATTGATTGTGAGTATATGTAGATTATCAACGGAAAAACTCATCACTATTTTTCATTAATAGGTTGTTCATAGCATATGAAATTTGAAACTGAAATCTACGATCTACTATTTGTCATCCTATTTACAATAGCAGTGCAAACTAGTGCAAAAAGTGCATACGAAGCATTGATAAGCAACAAATCTGAGCTTTATAACATAAGGCATTGCTAGGTACTGTTCATGGCTCACTCATGAAGACATGTTTTATATGGCCATCCACTTTATATTAACATTAAATTATCTTCTAAATACTTGATGTACAGTAGAATATCCTCTAGATACCTTGTCAGAGGATGCAAAAAATATCTTTAGAGAAACCTTCAGCAAACCCACCTGACCCACTTGGAGGGAGTGATTGAGCACCTCTGGAGCCATGGATTGAAACTACAACCCCTAAAGTGTCACCTGTTCTAGAGGCAGGTCACTTACCTTGGGCATGTGGTGGGCACCCAGGGGTTCACACCAGACCCTGGAAAGGTCAAAGCAGAACATTCATGGATACGCTTTAACACAGTGAGTCAGTTCAAATCATTCTGGTGCTTTGTGGAGTATTATAGGTGACTTATCAGATGTTCTACATGATTGCCTTACCTCTCAATAATCTTTTGTAGGACCAGGGTTCCACCTCATGAAAAACCAGTGTCCCAGTACAGTGGTCTTCAGCCCTTCCTTTGTGTTCCGGGTCAATTTGAAGGGATTGAACTGGAACATAAGGGAAGGGCTAAAATAGTGACATCCGTGATGTTCTGGGTCAGTTTGACCCAGCAAGTTGACCTTGACCTTGGTCTATGTAATTATTGAACGCTTTTGTCCTTGAAACAAGCTGCTTCATGCACAAGAATGTGTCAACCATGCTGATCACATTGATATCATGATGTCCCTATGATGCTCAGACACTGAGGAACAGTGATCTGAAGTCAATTTGACCTTGACCTTTGTGCTAGTAACAAGTTGTATTCTGTGCAGTAAAGATCCATGCTGATCACAAGGATTTAGGTATGTTTTCCCTGTGATATTCAGAGGCCGAAGGACATTGATCTGACATTTGGCCATAAAAAATAAAATAATTTATTGATTTATGACTTTGGACGACTTCAAAAAGAAAGGAGGACCAAGGCCAAAATTCACCAAGCTTATTGTGGGAAGCTTGTGGAAGGCTACCCAAAACGTTTGACCAGAGTTAAACAATTTAAAGGCAATGCTACCAAATACTAATTGAGTGCATGTAAACTTCTGATCCACCGAGAATGTGATGAAAGAAATAAAAGCTGAAATAAATGATTTTCTCTACTATTATTCTGACATTTCACACTCTTAAAATAAAGTGGTGATCCTAACTGACCCAAGACGGAATTTTTACCAGGATTAAATGTCAGGAATTGTGAGAAACGGAGTTTAAATGGATTTGTCGTATGTTAACTTCCGACTTCAACTGTATGTTTTCCCTGTGATATTTAGAGGCAGAGGGACAGTGATCTGACATTAGGCCATAAAAGTCTTTAAAAATATATAAAATGTCATAAATTGTCATAATTTGATTGATTTGTGACTTTGGAACAGTCATCAAAAAGAAAGGACTAAGGCATCTTCATATAATTCATTAAAATGCCTTTATTTGTATGGCATGTTCAATGGAAACAAAGTTTAAAAAACTCTGCCGCGTTTTGGCTTCATGGCCTTCGTCAGGGAGTACAAAGAAATGTCCTGTTTTAAGCAGCTTTTTCCAATCAGCCCTGATTTGAAGAGAGTGGTTACAGCATTCATTGGACAACACCTAGTAAGCAATACTATACACAATAAAAAGTGAAATACTGTAGATATGTTATCAAAAGCATCAGAACCCCTAGAAATGAAGTTCCAACCTTTTTCACAGTACCCTAAAACACAGCAAACATGGACAACAACAGTCTGAACATAGCTGAGGGCAATAGAGCAAACATTTCCACTAGACATTTTTGCTCTTATTTGAACAGTCTTAAAAAATGTTGCTCTAAATTTCAACAGTTGGGTCTATCAGGGGAAAAAGGCATATAAAAGTGGACCTTCTCAGCGACTGTAAAGTTAATTTTGGGAGGTTAAAATTATATATTTATGATATTGATTTACATATCTCTCCACCTCTGGCTCTACAGAGATGCAAGCTTCCGAGGGCTATGAGCTGTGTTGTCTCAAGTGCAGGAGGCCCGAAAGGGTCATCACCTATGGCAACCTGAGCTTGATACCGACCGAGCGATATTACCAAACGACAGCTACTATAAGCTGTAACTGCTGAGACTGAAATGGGAGGTAACAGAGTTTAAGTTTAAACCTTACCTGTGGGATCCAATTTCACTGTTTACACTGACAACAACCCGCTTGTCAATTGGTGTACAGCCAACCTCGGGGTAGTCCGAGCAGCTCTGGGCCACACAGTTGGCAAACTACCAGTTCAAAATCTAGCACCATCCAGAAGCCCACAACATCAACACCAATGTCCTCTCTACGCTTCCAGAGAAAGGAGGCAAAGAGATGCCCCAGACCCAGTTCGTTACAGGGGCCCCCCAAACACATGGCCCTGGAGTGTTTGGCAACAGACCGATGAGACCCTTCAAAATGTCTGAGCACTGTTAGACCCAGGGCTAGCCTTTGGACAACCCAGCATTGCAAGCAGCACCCCAGCTCATCAAAACCTTACTGCAGGAGTGGAACCTGCTCAAAAAGAGGGGGGTAGTCAGGCAAGTGCCAGATGAACAGACAGGGAGCATCCCATCAAGATTGTTGTCCTTCAGGAGGAAATGTCAAAATGTATGGAAACAGTACCACGAAGCAAAGTCAATCAATTTTGTATAAAGCCCTTTTTACATCAGCAGATGTAAAAGTGCTTTCACAGAAATCCAGTTTAAAACCCCAAACAGCAACCAATGCAGATGTAGAAGCCTGTGGATAGGAAACCTCCCTAGAAAGACAGGAACCTAGGGAGAAACCTACATAGGAAGCAGGATCTG
>NW_027001844.1:0-7008 GCF_036934945.1 Oncorhynchus masou masou
CACACAGTCCGGTTCATAGTGAATGATAACAGGCCCTACTGCCTGTAAACACACAGTCCAGTTCATAGTGAATGATAACAGGCCCTACTGCCTGTAAACACACAGTCCGGTTCATAGTGAATGATGACAGGCCCTACTGCCTGTAAACACACAGTCCAGTTCATAGTGAATGATGACAGGCCCTACTTCCTGTAAACACACAGTCCGGTTCATAGTGAATGATGACAGGCCCTACTGCCTGTAAACACACAGTCCGGTTCATAGTGAATGATGACAGGCCCTACTGCCTGTAAACACACAGTCCAGTTCATAGTGAATGATGGCAGAACAGTGTGGAAAATGGCTTATTTTACATAAAGGCCTACTGTAGCTCTGATTGGCTATGGCGCTCCGGTCTATAGACTCCATGGTCCTGGACGAGACAGATGTTTTTTTTGGGGGGTTTATTTACCTGCGGTGTGTATTAATTGTCCAAAACTACATCTGCGTTCCCACTCTATATATCGCTATAGAATTTTCACAAATGCTTTACTCTATGTTGTTCCCAAACATTCTATGGATTTCTGAAAATGTGAAAATGACCATATCTACTGTAAATGCATGCTTGTCAGAAAATGTACAAAAAATGTACAAAAAATGTGATATTGTTCCTAGGGTGTATATGAACAGATTTTAATAAGATTTCATATTGCTAAAATGCTCTCAGTTCCAATTTTTATTTAACTAGGAAAGTCAGTTTAAAGAACAAACTATTATTTACAATGACGGCCTACAACAGATGATGCTGGGCCTGTTGTGCGCTGCCCTATGGGATTCCCAAGCACGGCCGGTTGTGATGCAACACTGGATTCAAACCAGGGTGTCTGTAGTGACGCCTCTAGCACTGAGATGCAGTGCCTTAGACCGCTATGCCACTCGGGATGAGTATGAGAACGTAGTACTTTTTCCACCACTGTACTTAAGTACATTTAAAACCAGCTACTTTTAGACTTTTACTCATAAGCATTTTACTGGGTGACTTTACCGGAGTCAAGTATGACTTTTCCACCACTGCAGAAGATAGAGTATCAGAATAACAAGGGGGCCTGCTGTATTGTATTGTACTGTATTGTACTGTACTGTTCTGTATTGTATTCTACTGTATTGTACTGTACTGTATTTCTACCTGTACTGTTCTGTGCTGTATTCTACTGTATGGTACTGTACTGTACTGTACTGTTCTGTATTGTATTCTACTGTATTGTACTGTACTGTATTGTACTGTATTTACTGTACTGTACTGTTCTGTATTGTATTCTACTGTATTGTACTGTACTGTATTGTACTGTACTCTACTGTATTGTACTGTGCATTGTACTGTATTGTACTCTACTGTATTTTACTGCACTGTACTGTTCTGTACTGTATTCTACTGTATTGTACTGTACTGTATTGTACTGTATTGTACTGTATTGTACTCTACTGTATTGTACTGTACTGTAATCTACTGTATTGTACTGTGCTGTTCTGTATTCTACTGTATTGTATTGTACTGTGTATTGTACTGTACTGTATTGTATTCTACTGTACTGTTCTGTACTGTATTCTACTGGATTGTATTGTACTGTACTGTATTGTACTATATTGTATTCTACTGTACTCTACTGTATTGTACTGTACTGTATTTCTGTATTGTATTCTGCTGTATTATTGCTGTGCTGTACTGCTACTGTTCTGCTATATTCTGTATTCTACTGTATTGTACTGTACTGTATTGTATTCTACTGTACTGTTCTGTATTGTATTCTACTGTATTGTACTGTACTGTATTGTACTGTGCTCTACTGTATTGTACTGTACTGTATTGTACTGTATTCTACTGTACTGTATTGTACTGTACTGTTTGTGTATTTCTGTATTGTACTGTATTGTATTGTACTGTATTGTACTGTATTGTGCTCTACTGTATTGTACTGTATTCTACTCATTCTACTGTATTGTACTGTACTGTACTGTATTCTACTGTATTGTACTCTACTGTACTGTATTGTACTGTATTGTATTCTACTGTACTGTTCTATTGTATTCTACTGTACTGTTCTGTATTGTATTCTACTGTATTGAACTGTATTGTACTGTACTGTATTGTACTGTATTGTACTGTACTGTACTGTCTTGTACTGTATTGTACTGTACTGTATTGTACTGTATTGTACTCTACTGTGTATTGTACTGTACTGTACTGTACTGTATTGTATATATTGTACTGTACTGTTCTATGTGTATTCTACTGTATTGTACTGTTCTGTATTGTATTCTACTGTATTGTACTGTATTGTACTGTATTGTATTGTACTGTACTCTACTGTATTGTACTGCACTCTACTGTATTGTACTGTACTGTATTGTACTGTACTGTATTGTACTGTACTGTATTGTATTGTACTGTATTGTACTGTACTGTTCTGTATTGTATTCTACTGTATTGTACTGTACTGTACTGTACTGTTCTGTATTGTATTGTACTGTATTGTATTGTACTGTACTCTATTCTTCTGTATTGTACTGTACTGCATTGTATTGTATTCTACTGTATTGTACTGTACTGTATTGTACTGTACTGTACTGTACTGTATTGTACTGTACTGTGCATTTACATTTACATTTAAGTCATTTAGCAGACGCTCTTATCCAGAAGCATTTACAAGTGTATTGTGCACTGTTCTGTATTGTACTGTACTGTATTCTACTGTATTGTTCTGTATTGTATTCTTTCTGTACTGTTGTATTCTACTGTATTGTACTGTTCTGTATTGTATTCTACTGTATTGTACTGTATTCTACTGTACTGTACTGTTCTGTATTGTATTCTACTGTATTGTACTGCACTCTACTGTATTGTATTGTACTGTACTGTACTGTACTGTATTGTACTCTACTGTATTGTATTGTACTGTATTGTATTGTACTGTACTCCTATTCTACTGTATTGTACTGCTACTGTACTGTACTTTCATTCTGTATTGTATTGTACTGTATTGTACTGTACTGTACTACTGTTGTACTGTACTGTATTACATTTACATTTACATTTAAGTCATTTTACTGCTATTGTCTGAAGCTGTACTTACAAGTGTATTGTACTGTTCTGTATTACATTTACATTTACATTTAAGTATTGTTCTGTATTGTATTCTACTGTATTGTACTGTACTGTATTCTACTGTACTGTTCTGTATTGTATTCTACTGTACTGTACTGTATTCTACTGTACTGTATTCTACTGTACTGTTCTGTATTGTATTCTACTGTATTGTACTGTATTCTACTGTATTGTACTGTACTGTATTGTACTGTGTGTTCTGTATTGTATTCTACTGTATTGTTTTGCTGTATTGTATTGTACTGTACTTCTGTATTGTACTGTATTGTATTCTACTGTGTATTGTACTGTATTGTATTGTACTGTACTGTATACTACTGTACTGTTCTGTTACTGTATTCTACTGTATTGTACTTACTGTATTCTACTGTTCTGTATTGTATTGTACTGTATTCTACTGTACTGTATTGTATTCTACTGTACTGTATTGTACTGTACTGTTCTGTGTGTATTCTACTGTATTGCTACTGTATTTACTGTATTGTATTCTACTGTACTGTTCTGTATTGTATTCTACTCTACTGTTACTGTACTGTGTTACTAATATTGCTGTTCTGTATTGTACTGTTCTGTACTGTGTTGTACTGTTTCTGTATTGTACTGTTTGTATTGTACTGTACTGTACTGTACTGTATTTGTACTGTACTGTATTGTACTATACTGTATTCTGCTTTTGTTCTGCATTGTTATGTACTGTACTGTACTGTTCTGTACTGTATTGTACTGTACTGTGCTGTTCTGCACATTGTTATGTACTGTATTGTACTGTACTGTACTGTATTGTATTGTACTCTACTGTTCTGTATTGTACTGTACTGTTCTGCATTTATGTACTGTATTGTACTGTACTGTACTGTTCTGTATTGTACTGTACTGTTCTGTATTGTACTGTTCTGTATTGTACTGTATTGTATTCTACTGTACTGTTCTGTATTGTATTCTACTCTACTGTTATGTACTGTATTCTACTGCACTGTGCTGGCATTATTGCACTGTACTGTATTGTATTGTACTGTTCTGCTTGTACTGTATTGTACTGTACTGTACTGTTCTACATTGTTATGTACTGTATTGTACTGTATTCTACTGCACTGTTCTGTATTGTACTGTACTGTATTGTTATGTACTTTACTGTACTCTACTGTACTCTACTGTACTGTTCTGTATTGTACTGTATTGTACTGTACTGTTCTGTATTATGTACTGTTCTGTACTGTACTGTACTGTTCTGCATTGTTATGTACTGTATTGTACTGTACTGTTCTGTATTGTACTGTACTGTTCTGTACTGTACTGTTCTGTATTGTTCTGTATTGTACTGTACTGTTCTGTATTATGTACTGTATTGTACTGTACTGTATTGTACTGTTCTGCATTGTTATGTACTGTATTGTACTGTACTGTATTGTACTGTATTGTTCTGTACTGTACTATATTGTACTGTATTGTACTGTACTGTTCTGTTCTGTATTGTTATGTACTGTTCTGTATTGTACTGTTCTGCATTGTTATGTATTGTACTGTATTGTACTGTACTGTACTGTGTTGTAGCCTACCTATGAAGTAGGAGAGCAGCACGACCAGCAGGACGGCAGCAGCGATGGCCGACACGGCAGCACATTTCCAGCTGCAGTACTTGGAGGGTTTCTTCAGCTTGAAGGAGCTCCTAGAGAAGGTGTTTCTGGGTAGCAGCCGCGGCGGGGGGGAGTAGACGGTCCCAGATGTCAGCGGGTACCCTGGAGACGAGCTGCTGAACAGGGGAGTGGTCCCGGACGGGGTTTTAAACAGGAAATGCCTACAGCGATGGAGAGAAAGAGAGGACACAGAGAGTTAGAATCAGCTGCTACGTGGTCTCTATTACCAATAGAATGTGTAAATTGCGTTGGGAGGGAACAGTCGCTTTCTGAACATAATGAGTCATCTGGAGGCAATGAAGTGCTCCTCTACATTCCAGCAGCAATTATTCACCGGTCATTTACATGCATTGATTTTCTTATTCTTAAAACTTATTCACACTTCAAATTGGTCTTGAGACACCGAATTATACAGCTAAAAGCATACGAAATATAAAGATCGTTTCACATCTCCTTCCAGACTCCTACCCGGCATCTGATGATGGTCATTATCGTCGTTAGTGCTTAGAGAGAATAGGAATGAACTGCTTCTTAGTTGTCATCAGTCTCTTTTCTACCTAAAACAACGTACTGTAAAATATACCATTACGAAGCTTAGTAAAATACTGTAGTTGAGTCAGTCTGTTTTAACAGTATCTCTCCCTCGGCACCTCCTTGCCCTCTTTACATTCAGAGAGGCAGTCTGACTCCGTGGGCTGTGTCCGGTGCCCGGCCTGGCTATGGGGAGACCACAGTGCCAAGCCAGTGCCCTGCGCCAGGTGGGCGGCGGGCCAGGGGAGGTCCACGAGGAGGCAGATGGGATGGGGATGAAAGTGGAAGACAGTTGACCGTGGCGCTTTGATGCCGGTCAGAAGCTCTCACAAGCTGCTTCCCCACACTAAACCCAGAAGCACTCTCCTCTCAGATCTCCTTCCACATCTCCAGGCCGGATGGGGAAGAAAGCCCAAAACGACCCCCACCCCCGCCCCATCTCTCTCTCACCTCCAACAACTGAGGGAAGCTATAACTCTCTTACTGATCTCTCCCTTTCCACTTCGACAGCCCCTCCCCCCACACCACATCAAATCACCACACACCCCAAACTCCATCTTCCTCCTTCGATTCTGTAATAGTGACTCGGTACCACTACTCCCTGTACGTAGCCTCGTTATTGTTATTTTATTGTGTTACTTTTTTTGTTTTGTTTATTTAGTAAATATCTTCTTAACTCCATTTTCTTAAACTGCATTGTTGGTTAAGGGCTTGTAAGTAAGCATTTCACTGTAAGGTCTCCTCCACCTGTTGTATTCAGCATTTCACTGTGAGGTCTACTACACCTGTTGTATTCAGCATTTCACTGTGAGGTCTACTACACCTGTTGTATTCAGCATTTCACTGTGAGGTCTACTACACCTGTTGTATTCATCATTTCACTGTAAGGTCTACTACACCTGTTGTATTCAGCATTTCACTAAGGTCTACTACACCTGTTGTATTCAGCATTTCACTGTAAGGTCTACTACACCTGTTGTATTCAGCATTTCACTGTAAGGTCTACTACACCTGTTGTATTCAGCATTTCACTGTGAGGTCTACTACACCTGTTGTATTCAGCATTTCACTGTGAGGTCTACTACACCTGTTGTATTCGGCATTTCACTGTAAGGTCTACTACACCTGTTGTATTCAGCATTTCACTGTAAGGTCTACTACACCTGTTGTATTCAGCATTTCACTGTAAGGTCTACTACACCTGTTGTATTCGGCATTTCACTGTGAAGGTCTACTACACCTGTTGTATTCAGCATTTCACTGTAAGGTCTACTACACCTGTTGTATTCAGCATTTCACTGTAAGGTCTACTACACCTGTTGTATTCAGCATTTCACTGTAAGGTCTACTACACCTGTTGTATTCAGCATTTCACTGTGAGGTCTACTACACCTGTTGTATTCAGCATTTCACTGTAAGGTCTACTACACCTGTTGTATTCAGCATGTCACTGTAGAGGTCTACTACACCTGTTGTATTCAGCATTTCACTGTGAGGTCTACTACACCTGTTGTATTCGGCATTTCACTGTGAGGTCTACTACACCTGTTGTATTCAGCATTTCACTGTGAGGTCTACTACACCTGTTGTATTCAGCATTTCACTGTGAGGTCTACTACACCTGTTGTATTCGGCATTTCACTGTGAGGGTCTACTACACCTGTTGTATTCAGCATTTCACTGTGAGGTCTTCTACACCTG
>NW_027001845.1:0-2500 GCF_036934945.1 Oncorhynchus masou masou
TGTTGAAGCTAGGTTACCACTAGATGATGTTGAAGCTAGGTTACCACTAGATGATGTTGAAGCTAGGTTACCACTAGATGATCTTGAAGCTAGGTTACCACTAGATGATGTTGAAGCTAGGTTACCACTAGATGATGTTGAAGCTAGGTTACCACTAGATGATGTTGAAGCTAGGTTACCACTAGATGATCTTGAAGCTAGGTTACCACTAGATGATGTTGAAGCTAGGTTACCACTAGATGATGTTGAAGCTAGGTTACCACTAGATGATCTTTGAAGCTAGGTTACCACTAGATGATGTTGAAGCTAGGTTACCACTAGATGATTTGAAGCTTTACCATCAGAATGCTAGGTTACCACTAGATGATGTTGAAGCTAGGTTACCACTAGATGATCTTGAAGCTAGGTTACCACTAGATGATGTTGAAGCTAGGTTACCACTAGATGATCTTGAAGCTAGGTTACCACTAGATGATTTTGAAGCTAGGTTACCACTAGATGATGTTGAAGCAAAAGATGATGTTGTGGATGTGATCTTGGCTAGGTTACCACTAGGATGATAGGTACCACTTGATCTTGAAGCTAGCCACTAGATGATTTTGAAGCTGGTTTTGATGTTGACAAAAGAGTTTGTGGATGTATCCAGTGATAGTATTGTCACGTCCTCTGTTTTGTCCCAGTGCAACCAGGACAGATTACACGTTTTCAAACGAGTCACCCCCCCCCCAAAAAAAAGAGAGTGAGGATTCAACATTCCCCCCCCCCTCTCCCCTTATTTTTGCAATCTTCTTCCGTATCACATGACAGCTCCTAGTTATTGCCTTTACCTCCTCTCGGGATGGTTATGTATCCATGTGGATGCGTGTGCTCCTCTCTCCTTGATCAGTGTTTAATGTTATCCAAACTAGGGAGGTGAACTCCGATTCAGGCTCTCTGTACAGGATGTATAGTATGAAGCAGCAACGTGGTCAGTGATTGGTCAAGGCCAATACAAAGCTCACCATAAATGGTTTTCTGTCGCATCACAATCACTCCTCAAACTATGTGTATTAATGATCTCTATGGGGGAGGGGGGAGGGGGGGGGGAATCAATGATGTGGTAATATTATTAACTGTGGGGTGAAGCTAATAGAGGTAGATGGCAGCTAGTCTGACGCTTTGCCTCAATGTTAATATACACTTTAGATTCAAACACCCTCTACCCTGCCCCATTATTTCATCACCTAGCACTCTCTCCTCTCTCTCTCCTTTCTCTCTCTCTCTCTCTCTCTCTCTCTCTCCTTTCTCTCTCTCTCCTTTCTCTCTCTCTCCTCTCTCTCCTCTCTCCCTTTTTTCTCTCTCCCTTTCCCTCACCTCTCTCCCTTCATTCTCTCTCCCTTTCTCTCTCCCTCTCTCTCTCCTCTCTCTCCTTTCTTTTTCCTTTCTCTCTCTCCTCTCTCTCCCTTCTCTCTCCCTTCATTTCTTCACTTTCTGCAACATCTAATGCTGATGTTCTTTCATTCCATTACTCTTCTCATTCAGAATATATAGAAGGGTCAATTGCTGCTTTTACGCGGCGAGGAGCGTTGCTCTGACCGGGGGCGCGGAGCTCTGAGACGGCTGGCTTAACCATGATGAATCACCCGACGCTTTCATTTACATGCTGCAGAACCCCACATCGGGGTCCATTAGAAGGGCAAATCAAATATTTATGTTTGTTTTATTGAAACTGCTCGATTCCATCTCTGTTTCTGCCATGGTCTCATGAAGTGGGGTCCTGAGTGGTGCGCGGGGAAGGCTATCTAAATTCCCTCTCACCTGTACACTAAGAGGCCGACAACGTCATTTGCGAAAGTGGAAAGAGGTGTATTTCCTGGTGCTTCGCGTGTCCGATTGGGTGTTAGGACTACATCTCATATGTGGTATAAACCCGTCCAAACGGAGAGACGGGGTGCTCTGAGAGGGACAGCTGTGTGTACAGAGCAACGTTGCCCAGGCAACCTTTTTATTGGTAACAAGAGATAGTTTAAAGCATTTACTGAAATAAGAAAATTCTGCGTAGATATTACTCTTCTCCGCTGAGACAAAACTAAAAAAACTCTGGTGGAATTAAAACTCTGTGTCGTTGTTTGTGTCGCACTGCTTTGCTTTATCTTGGGCCAAGTCACAGTTGTAAATGAGAACTTGTTCTCGACTAACCTAATTGGTTCAATAAAGGTGAAATAAAACAAACAAATAATGCAAACAGGGCTATTAATAGTTCACTCTCAGAGTGTCAGTGGATATCTAAACTGAGAGAGTAACACCCCACAGTGTTAGAAACTGGATACCTGAACTGAGAGAGTAACACCCCACAGTGTTAGAAACTGGATACCTGAACTGAGAGAGTAACACCCCACAGTGTTAGAAACTGGATACCTGAACTGAGAGAGTAACACCCCACAGTGTTAGAAACTGGATATCTGAACTGAGAGAGTAACACCCCACAGTGTTAGAAACTGGATATCTGAACTGAGAGAGT
>NW_027001845.1:15000-17500 GCF_036934945.1 Oncorhynchus masou masou
TGGCTCCTATCTGGTCCTGTGTTAGATATCATAGTGTTGTCTGGCTCCTATCTAGTGTTAGATATCATAGTGTCGTCTGGCTCCTATCTAGTCCTGTGTTAGATATCATAGTGTTGTCTGGCTCATATCTAGTGTTAGATATCATAGTGTTGTCTGGCTCCTATTTAGTGTTAGATATCATAGTGTTGTCTGGCTCCTATCTGGTCCTGTGTTAGATATCATAGTGTTGTCTGGCTACTATATAGTGTTAGATATCATAGTGTTGTCTGGCTCCTATCTAGTGTTAGATATCATAGTGTCGTCTGGCTCCTATCTAGTCCTGTGTTAGATATCATAGTGTTGTCTAGCTCCTATCTAGTGTTAGATATCATAGTGTTGTCTAGCTCCTATCTAGTGTTGGATATCATAGTGTCGTCTGGCTCCTATCTAGTCCTGTGTTAGATATCATAGTGTTGTCTGGCTCCTATCTGGTCCTGTGTTAGATATCATAGTGTTGTCTGGCTCCTATCTAGTGTTAGATATCATAGTGTTGTCTGGCTACTATCTAGTGTTAGATATCATAGTGTTGTCTGGCTCCTATCTAGTCCTGTGTTAGATATCATAGTGTTGTCTAGCTCCTATCTAGTGTTAGATATCATAGTGTTGTCTGGCTCCTATCTGGTCCTGTGTTAGATATCATAGTGTTGTCTGGCTCCTATCTAGTGTTAGATATCATAGTGTTGTCTGGCTCCTATCTAGTCCTGTGTTAGATATCATAGTGTTGTCTAGCTCCTATCTAGTGTTAGATATCATAGTGTTGTCTGGCTCCTATCTGGTCCTGTGTTAGATATCATAGTGTTGTCTGGCTCCTATCTGGTCCTGTGTTAGATATCATAGTGTTGTCTGGCTCCTATCTAGTGTTAGATATCATAGTGTTGTCTGGCTACTATCTAGTGTTAGATATCATAGTGTCGTCTGGCTCCTATCTAGTCCTGTGTTAGATATCATAGTGTTGTCTAGCTCCTATCTAGTGTTAGATATCATAGTGTTGTCTGGCTCCTATCTGGTCCTGTGTTAGATATCATAGTGTTGTCTGGCTCCTATCTAGTGTTAGATATCATAGTGTTGTCTGGCTACTATCTAGTCCTGTGTTAGATATCATAGTGTTGTCTGGCTCCTATCTAGTCCTGTGTTAGATATCATAGTGTTTTCTAGCTCCTATTTAGTGTTAGATATCATAGTGTTGTCTGCCTACTATCTAGTGTTAGATATCATAGTGTTGTCTGGCTCATATCTAGTCCTGTGTTAGATATCATAGTGTTGTCTGGCTCCTATCTAGTGTTAGATATCATAGTGTTGTCTGGCTACTATCTAGTGTTAGATATCATAGTGTTGTCTGGCTCCTATCTAGAGTTAGATATCATAGTGTTGTCTGGCTCCTATCTAGTGTTAGATATCATAGTGTTGTCTGGCTACTATCTAGTGTTAGATATCATAGTGTTGTCTGGCTCCTATCTAGTGTTAGATATCATAGTGTTGTCAGGTTCCTATCTAGTCCTGTGTTAGATATCATAGTGTTGTCTGGCTCCTATCTAGTGTTAGATATCATAGTGTTGTCTGGCTACTATCTAGTGTTAGATATCATAGTGTCGTCTGGCTCCTATCTAGTCCTGTGTTAGATATCATAGTGTTGTCTGGCTCCTATCTAGTGTTAGATATAATAGTGTTGTCTGGCCACTATCTAGTGTTAGATATCATAGTGTTGTCTGGCTACTATCTAGTGTTAGATATCATAGTGTTTTCGGGCTCCTATCTAGTGTTAGATATCATAGTGTTGTCTGGCTCCTATCTAGTGTTAGATATCATAGTGTTGTCTGGCTCCTATCTAGTCCTGTGTTAGATATCATAGTGTTGTCTGTCTCCTATCTAGTGTTAGATATCATAGTGTTGTCTGGCTCCTATCTAGTCCTGTGTTAGATATCATAGTGTTGTCTGGCTCCTATTTAGTGTTAGATATCATAGTGTTGTCTGGCTCCTATCTAGTCCTGTGTTAGATATCATAGTGTTGTCTGGCTCCTATCTGGTCCTGTGTTAGATATCATAGTGTTGTCTGGCTCCTATCTAGTGTTAGATATCATAGTGTTGTCTGGCTCCTATCTAGTCCTGTGTTAGATATCATAGTGTTGTCTGGCTCCTATCTAGTGTTAGATATCATAGTGTTGTCTGGCTCCTATCTAGTCCTGTGTTAGATATCATAGTGTTGTCTGGCTCCTATCTAGTGTTAGATATCATAGTGTTGTCTGGCTCCTATCTAGTCCTGTGTTAGATATCATAGTGTTGTCTGGCTCCTATCTAGTCCTGTGTTAGATATCATAGTGTTGTCTGGCTCCTATCTAGTGTTAGATATCATAGTGTTGTCTGGCTCCTATCTTGTCCTGTGTTAGATATGTCCCATCATGGTGTTGTTCGTTTGCTCTTCCTGTTCTCTGTGTTCCAGACCAGGCCATGTCCTCAGCTAAGG
>NW_027001845.1:20000-40000 GCF_036934945.1 Oncorhynchus masou masou
GATTCTAACCTTAACCCCAAACTCCAACCCTAATTCTAACCTTAACCCCTAACTCCAACCCTAATTCTAACCTTAACCCCTAACTCATACCCTGATTCTAACCTTAACCCCTAACTCCAACCCTAATTCTAACCTTAACCCCTAACTCATACCCTGATTCAAACCTTAACCCCTAACTCCAACCCTGATTCAAACCTTAACCCCTAACTCCAACCCTAATTCTAACCTTAATCCTGAGCCTAAAATAACCTTCTTACAAGTGAGGAACGTCAAAATGTCATCACTTCTGAGTTTTAAGTGGTTTACTATTGTTGTGAAGACTTCCGGTACTCACAAGTACAGTAAAATACACACACACACACACACACACACACACACACACACACACACACACACACACACACACACTGAGAAACCAAAACATGGACGGGAAGTGTCTTTTAACACCAGAAGCATATTGTTTTACAGTGGGTTCTGAAGGAGGGAGGGAGAGGGAGAAGAGAGAAGGAGAAGAGAGAGGGAGAAGAGAGAGGGGGAAGAGACAGGGAGAACAGAGGCGAGAGGGAGAAGAGAGGGAGGAGAGAGGGAGAGGAGAGAGAGAGGGAGAAGAGAGGGAGAAGAGAGGGGGGAGAGAGAGAGGAAGAAGAGAGAGGGAGAAGAGAGGGAGAAGAGAGAGAGAGAGCGAGGGAGACGAGAGAGGAGAGAGAGAGGGAGAAGAGAGTGGGATCGAGAGAGCGAGAGAGAGAGAGAGAGAGAGAGAGAGAAGAGAGAGAGAGAGGAGAAGGAACAGCTGGGGTAATTTACTCTCATGTCTTCCTCCTGACTGAATAATCTGACTCCCTTAATAAAAACAGGAAGGGATTCATTTGGAATGCATCCCATAATGACGCCCTATTCCCTACGTAGTGCACTAGTTTTGACCAGGGCCCACAGGGAATATGATGTCATTTGGGACACAACCTTGGTCTGCTCCCGCCAGCTGCCTGGGTACAGACTATAAATGAGTTCCATTTTCATTGTAATAATGTCCATCTTCCTGCTACTTCCCAATCATTCGTTGGTAATAATTCAGTTAGTTTTGTCCTCGCTGAAAACAGACCACCATCATAATGACTGGTTCTATGAGCAGGCCCTAGAAATACAACACCATACATACAACGCCATGCCAACCGGAGGGGCATTTGTTATTGTTGAGTCCGACTGAGACGTAGCAGGGGGCTGCTGTTACTGTGAACCAGAGGGGGTGGGGGGGGGGGTGGGAGGAGAACAGAAATTGTCCCTCAGGTCTGTACTATACTCCTCTATCTCTGCCGGGGGGGCTGCTGTTACTGTGAACCAGAGGGGGGGGTGGGGGGGGGGGGGGTGAGGAGAACAGAAATTGTCCCTCAGGTCTGTACTATACTCCTCTATCTCTGCCAGGGAGGCTGCTGTTACTGTGAACCAGGGGGGAGAACAGAAAATGTCCCTCGGGGGTGGGGGGGGGGGGGAGAACAGAAAATGTCCCTCAGGTCTGTACTATACTCCCCTATCTCTGCCAGGGAGGCTACTGTCACTCCACTACAGATTGAAAAAAAAAAAATTAAATAAAGTCAAATCACATTTCTCCACTGAAGTCATTCCCCTATAGAGGGGTGTTGGTGATTGCAGTGACAAAGTGCTATTTGCTGACAAGTCGTTTACACATTAACCTGGCGGATCAGAGGATAGAAAACGGCAATAGCCAATTATATCACCTTGAAGATATGACATGTTCCAGGGACAGGTAACTAGGTGAACATGACCAGGTGAAGCAGACTGCCGGGACGAAAGGATTGAACACTCAAGAACCTCGACTGATTTCTACTGATCTACATGAAGCTTTTAACACACGAAATAGAAACGTTACCCCCCCCCCCCAAAAAAAATATATATATATATTTAACGTCATCGAGAGTTTGAGAAATAGAAGGCCAATAATTGTTGAACATTTTTACTGACAACTACAATATCTAGTTGAACTACAGTAGTGTGAATGTGGACCCCTTTTCACAGAGCGTTACAGTCTATACGTCATATGTAATATATACAGTCTGACACCGATGGTAACTCTCACAGACAATAAGACGCCCAGCAAATTAAAACTTCAAAAGATCCAGCTGACGAATAAAACATTTAAAAATCAATATGTGACAGATCAATGCTCATAGAAATTACATGAACTGAACCGATACAGGTATTATGATGAGAGAGAGAGAAGAGGAGGAGGAGGAGGAGGAGGAGGAGGATTGGGAGGAGGAGGAGGAAGAGGAGGAGGAGGAGGAGGAGGAGGGGATGAGGAGGAGGGGGAGGATTGGGAGGAGGAGGAAGAGGAGGAGGATTGGGAGGAGGAGGAGGAGGCTTGGGAGGAGGAGGAGGAGGAGGAGGAGGATTGGGAGGAGGAGGAAGAGGAGGAGGATTGGGAGGAGGGGGAGGAGGAGGGGATGAGGAGGAGGGGGAGGATTGGGAGGAGGAGGAAGAGGAGGAGGATTGGGAGGAGGAGGGAGGAGGCTTGGGAGGAGGAGGAGGAGGAGGAGGAGGATTGGGAGGAGGAGGAAGAGGAGGAGGAGGAGGATTGGGAGGAGGAGGAGGAGGAGGAGGAGGAGGAGGAGGAGGAGGAGGAGGAGGAGGAAGGGAGGAGGAGGAGGAGGAGGAGGATTGGGAGAAGGAGGAGGAGGAGGAGGAGGAGGAGGAGGAGGAGGAGGAGGAGGAGAAGGAGGAGGAGGAGGAGGAGGAGGAGGATTGGGAGGGCTGAATTGCAGACAGGCAGAAAGGAGATTGTTCCTGCCAGGGTTAAAGTGCCGTGCACAGACAGGCCAGCTGAGGAGATGGACACTCAACCGAGAGATGGTGGTGCTCCCACTGTTATGTTTAATACTACTCTGTCAGAAATTACATTTCAAGTCTATTTCTGTTAAAAGGCAGAATAAAACAGCCCCCAGCCCCCAACCTCGAACCCCCACCACTCGCCCAACGGTACTCAGTGAACCACATCGATGGAGGCTGTAGAAGGACCGGTCTCAGGTTAACAGCCAACCGACTGATTTCAAATCGAATTGGTTGCCTCTCGCAGCCGATCGCAGGTGCAAATTAATATTGTAATATGAAGATCAATACAAGGACAGGCCAGCTGCAAAATAAATCAATCGATGGCCGGCTAAATTATTGCTGCGTTTTCCTCATTTAGGATGAGTTGTGTTTTCCTCATTTAGGATGAGTTGCGTTTTCCTCATTTAGGATGATTTGTGTTTTCCTCATTTAGGATGAGTTGCGTTTTCCTCATTTAGGATGAGTTGTGTTTTCCTCATTTAGGATGATTTGTGTTTTCCTCATTTAGGATGAGTTGTGTTTTCCTCATTTAGGATGATTTGTGTTTTCCTCATTTAGGATGAGTTGTGTTTTCCTCTCATAAGTCAATACTTTGCTGCTTCTTTCTCATTAATTTCTCAAAACATTTGGGTTCCAATCACAGATGCTGTCTCCGTTCTGAACGGGGCCCTATTCCCTACATAGGGCCCTGGTCAAAAGTAGTGTACTATATATGGGATAGGGGTGCCGTTTCTTGACAGACCCAATGAGTGTATGGTAGGACCGAGACCTGGGAAGAGGAGAGGCTAAACCCCACATCTATCATCCATCCTGTCTTTGACGAGCCGAGCAGAGCAGGACTAGCGTTCCTGACATAGCAAGGACAACCTATTTAAAGAGGCATTATAAAGTCATTCAAAATAGGAAAGAGGTGAGATAAATATACCCTAATCATACTGAAGGCCTATTTTCTCTTCTTTAAATAGAGGGGGGGGTTGGTAGATGGGGAAGAGATGGGGGGAGAGGGAGGGAGGGAAAGGGGGAATGGGGGAGAGAGAGGGGGGGAGGGAGGGAAAGGGGGAATGGGGTAGGGGGAGAGAGAGGGGGGGGAGGGAAAGGGGGAATGGGGGAGGGGGAGAGAAAGGGGGGAGGGAGGGAAAGGGGGAATGGGGAGGGGAGAGAGAGGGGGAGAGGGAGGGAAAGGGGGAATGGGGGAGGGAGAGAAAAGGGGGAGGGAGGGGGAAAGGGGGAATGGGGAGGGGAGAGAGGGGGAGAGGGAGGGAAAGGGGGAATGGGGGAGGAGGAGAGAGGGGGGGAGGGGGGGAATGGGGGAGAGAGAGAGAGAGAGAGAGAGAGAGAGAGAGGGGGAAATGGGAGAGAGAGAGAGAGAGAGAGAGAGAGAGGAGAGAGAGAGGGAGAGAGAGAGCGAGAGATAGAGAGAGGGAGCGAGAGAGGGAGAGAGAGTGAGAGAGAGAGAGAGAGAGAGAGAGAGAGAGAGAGAGAGAGAGAGAGAGAGAGAGAGAGAGAGAGAGAGAGAGAGAGAGAGAGAGAGAGAGAGAGAGAGAGAGCGAGAGAGGGAGAGAGAGGGAGAGAGAGGGGAAATGGGAGAGATCATGCTCAATTGCTGCCACTTGTTTCAATTACAGACTTGGATTTCACAAGTCACCGTATAATTACATGCCATCAAACAATGAAATGAAATATCCCCTTTACAAGAGCACATCTCCCTGACAGAGGAGAGGGTGTTATGTTCTCAGACTAATTAGGAGAGGAAGAGCTCCTCTGTAACCCTTCTCTCCCTCACCTCTCTCTACTCCCACCTCACCTCCCCCCACTCCCCTCTCACCTCCCTCTACTTCCACCTCACCTCCCTCTACTCCCCTCTCACCTCTCTCTACTCCCACCTCACCTCCCTCTACTCCCCTCTCACCTCCCTCTACTTGCACCTCACCTCCCTCTACTTCCACCTCATCTCTCTCTACTCCCACCTCACCTCCCTCTACTCTCACCTCACCTCCCTCTATTCCCACCTCATCTCCCTCTACTCCCACCTCACCTCACCTCCCTCTACTTGCACCTCACCTCCCTCTACTTCCACCGCATCTCTCTCTACTCCCACCTCACCTCCCCCTACTCCCACCTCACCTCCCCCTACTCCCCTCTCACCTCCCTCTACTTCCACCTCATCTCTCTCTACTCCCACATCACCTCCCTCTACTCCCCTCTCACCTCCCTCTACTTCCACCGCACCTCTCTCTACTCCCACCTCACCTCCCCATACTCCCCTCTCACCTCCCTCTACTTGCACCTCACCTCCCTCTACTTCCACCTCATCTCTCTCTACTCCCACCTCACCTCCCTCTACTCCCCTCTCACCTCCCTCTACTTCCACCTCACCTCTCTATACTCCCACCTCACCTCCCCCTACTCCCCTCTCACCTCCCTCTACTTCTACCTCACCTCTCTGTACTCCCACCTCACCTCCCCCTACTCCCCTCTCACCTCCCTCTACTTCCATCTCACCTCCCTCTACTTCCACCTCACCTCCCTCTACTTCCACCTTACCTCCCTCTACTTCCATCTCACCTCACCTCCCTCTACTTCCACCTCACCTCCCTTTACTTCCACCTCACCTCACCTCCCTCTACTTCCATCCCACCTCACCTCACCTCCCTTTACTTCCACCTCACCTCCCTCTACTCCCCTCTCACCTCTCTCTACTCCCACCTCACCTCCCTCTACTCCCCTCTCACCTCCCTCTACTTGCACCTCACCTCCCTCTACTTCCACCTCACCTCCCTCTACTTCCATCTCACCTCACCTCACCTCCCTCTACTTCCACCTCACCTCCCTCTACTTCCACCTCACCTCCCTCTACTCCCACCTTATCTCACTTCCCACCCTCACCTCCCTCTACTCTCACCTCACTTCACCTCCCACCCTTACCTCCCTCTACTTCCACCTCACCTCACCTCCCTCTACTCTCACCTCACCTCCCACCCTTACCTCCCTCTACTCTCACCTCACCTCCCACCCTCACCTCCCTCTACTTCCACCTCACCTCCCTCTACTCTCACCTCACCTCCCATCCTCACCTCCCTCTACTCCCACCTCACCTCACCTCACCTCCCACCCTAGCCCTCCCTCTAGTCCGGGGTTTGTTGTTGGTTTGGTTGCTTGGGAGCAGGGTTTGTTGTTTGGGAGCAGGGTTTGTTGTTTGGGAGCAGGGTTTGTTGTTTGGGAGAAGGATTTGTTGTTTGGGAACAGGGTTTGTTGTTTGGGAGCGGGGTTTGTTGTTTGGGAATAGGGTTTGTTGTTTGGGAGCGGGGTTTGTTGTTTGGGAGCAGGATTTGTTGTTTGGGAGCTGTGTTTGTTGTTTGGGAGCAGGATTTGTTGTTTAGGAGCGGGGTTTGTTGTTTGGGAATAGGGTGTGTTGTTTGGGAGCGGGGTTTATTGTTTGGGAGCAGGATTTGTTGTTTGGGAACAGGGTTTGTTGTTTGGGGCGGGGTTTGTTGTTTGGGAGCGGGGTTTGTTGTTTGGGAGCGGGGTTTGTTGTTTGGGGGTGGGGGCGGGGTTTGTTGTTTGGGAATAGGGTTTGTTGTTTGGGAGCGGGGTTTGTTGTTTGGGAATAGGGTTTGTTGTTTGGGAGCGGGGTTTGTTGTTTGGGAATAGGGTTTGTTGTTTGGGAGCGGGGTTTGTTGTTTGGGAATAGGGTTTGTTGTTTGGGAGCAGGGTTTGTTGTTTGGGAATAGGGTTTGTTGTTTGGGAGCGGGGTTTGTTGTTTGGGAATAGGGTTTGTTGTTTGGGAGCGGGGTTTGTAAGGAACCATGTGTTGTGATCCTACTACTTCAAAATATCTAAGTGAATAGAAACAATGCCTGTTATCTCAGCTTTAAAAGAGAGAGCCTCCCGAGTTGAGCAGAAGTGCATTGCAGTGCTTGAGGCGTCACTACAGATCCAGGTTCGATCTCAGGCTGTGTCACAGCCGGCCGTGACCGGGAGACCCATGAGGCAGCACACAATTGGCTCAGCGTCGTCCGGGTTAGTGGAGGGTTTGGCCGGGCAGGGATTTCCTTGTCCTGTCGTGCTCTAGCGACTCCTTGTGGCGGGCCGGGAGCCTGCAGGCTGACTCCGGTCGCCAGCTGTATGGTGTTTCCTCCGACACATTGGTTAAGCGAGCAGTGTGTCAACAAGCAGTATAGCTTGTAAGGGTGGTGTTTCGGAGGACGCAAGGCTCTCGACCTTCGCCTCTCCCAAGTCCGTAGC
Source organism: Oncorhynchus masou masou (assembly GCF_036934945.1). Taxonomy (NCBI): domain Eukaryota; kingdom Metazoa; phylum Chordata; class Actinopteri; order Salmoniformes; family Salmonidae; genus Oncorhynchus; species Oncorhynchus masou. Next base: position 27,090 of record NW_027001845.1, read on the forward strand.
AAAATTGCAGTGTTGGAATAAGACTGTAACTACCAATTAGATATCACGAAATTGAGGAGAAAAGAATTTAAAATAATAAATGAGAGAGTGACTAATAAATAGAATTAGAAAAGAGTTTCATGATAAATCCTGTGGAAATGGTATGATGGACATTATAACAAGACAGGAAGGGAAACCCAGACCTGCTGATAATGGATTTTAAATGAACATGGCAGAGGAAGTCTGGTTCTGGTGCCACAGTGCTGCTGAAGACCTGGAGATTCTGGATACACACTATTCAATATATAGTGTACTACTTTGGACCTACGTCCAATAGGGAGGCCTGGACCAACGTCCAATAGAGAGGCCTGGCCCTGTGTCCAATAGAGAGCCCTGGATAAGTCCAATAGAGAGTCCTGGACCTGAGTCCAATAGAGAGGCCTGGACCTGTGTCCAATAGAGAGGCCTGGACCTGTGTCCAATAGAGAGTCCTGGACCTGTGTCCAATAGAGAGTCCTGGACCTGTGTCCAATAGAGAGGCCTGGACCTGTGTCCAATAGAGAGTCCTGGACCTGTGTCCAATAGAGAGTCCTGGACCTGTGTCCAATAGAGAGTCCTGGACCTGTGTCCAATAGAGAGGCCAGGACCTGTGTCCAATAGAGAGGCCAGGACCTGTGTCCAATAGAGAGTCCTGGACCTGTGTCCAATAGAGAGGTCTGGAACTGTGTCCAATAGAGAGTCCTGGACCTGTGTCCAATAGAGAGTCCTGGACCTGAGTCCAATAGAGAGTCCTGGACATGTGTCCAATAGAGAGTCCTGGACCTGTGTCCAATAGAGAGTCCTGGACCTGTGTCCAATACGGAGTCCTGGACCTGAGTCCAATAGAGTCCTGGACCTGTGTCCAATAGAGAGGTCTGGACCTGTGTCCAATAGAGAGGTCTGGAACTGTGTCCAATATGGAAGCTGGATAAGTCCAATAGGGAAGCTGGATAAGTCCAATATGGAGGCTGGATAAGACCAATAGTGAGGCCTGCATAAGACCAATAGGGAGGCTGGATAAGACCAATAGAGAGGCTTGGACCTGTGTCCAATAGAGAGGATGGATAAGACCAATAGGGAGGCTGGATAAGACCAATAGGGAGGCTGGATAAGTCCAATAGGGAGGCTGGATAAGACCAATAGGGAGGCTGGATAAGACCAATAGGGAGGCTGGATAAGAACAATAGAGAGGCTGGATAAGACCAATAGGGAGGCTGGATAAGACCAATAGGGAGGCTGGATAAGACCAATAGGGAGGCTGGATAAGACCAATAGGGAGGCTGGATAAGACCAATAGGGAGGCTGGATAAGACCAATAGGGAGGCTGGATAAGACCAATAGGGAGGCTGGATAAGACCAATAGGGAGGAGGGATAAGACCAATAGGGAGGCTGGATAAGACCAATAGGGAGGCTGGATAAGACCAACAGGGAGGCTGGATAAGACCAATAGGGAGGCTGGATAAGACCAATAGGGAGGATGGATAAGACCAATAGGGAGGATGGATAAGACCAATAGGGAGGCTGGATAAGACCAATAGGGAGGATGGATAAGACCAATAGGGAGGCTGGATAAGACCAATAGGGAGGCTGGATAAGACCAATAGGGAGGCTGGATAAGACCAATAGGGAGGATGGATAAGACCAATAGGGAGGCTGGATAAGACCAATAGGGAGGATGGATAAGACCAATAGGGAGGCTGGATAAGACCAATAGGGAGGCTGGATAAGACCAATAGGGAGGTGGATAAGACCAATAGGGAGGCTGGATAAGACCAATAGGGAGGCTGGATAAGACCAATAGAGAGGCTGCATAAGACCAATAGAGAGGCTGGATAAGTCCAATAGGGAGGCTGGATAAGATCCGGAACACTTCACATCTCCAGTCTTCTTGTATTGAGTGAAGCGGTGAGATGACCCCTTTGTCCTTTTCTGGGATGATGAATGTCTGTCTCCTCTCTTCTACATTTCCTCAGGTTGTTTTTTTGATGCAGTGAAGTCGATAGATTCACCTTGACAAGAAAACTTTGTGATTTATCAACACTCCTCTGGCCAATGCTAGATCCCAGGCTCTTACCCTACTGAAGAACCCAAATCCACAGAGAGTAACAGACCAACAGAGCCCAGCGGTTGGTGAAATTCATCTGGAGTGGAAAGGGAAGGTATGGAGGAACGGAGAGATGGAGAGAGGTGTCGTACGCTGATAGACAAATGGATCTTGTTAGAGAGAAACAGCTGCAAAAATATATATATATATAAATAAATAAATGTGCTTGACTTGTCCTCCTAACAGAAAGGACCATGGTGATCAACGTGGGACCACAAGATGAAGCACTCTGTCAGGGGCCGCGTTGGGAAATTAACAAATAATGTTCCTCCTTCCCTGATAAATGTGTGACAGCTCTCCCTCGCAAATCTTTTTTCTTTTATTTCTCTATCATTTTGATGCATGTCTCACCGTCCCCATTGGTAAGTAAAGGAAAGGTTTACCAGCAACCACAATTTCCCTGTGATGAATGGCGGTCTGTAAAATGTACCATTTCTGTATGAGATATAGTTCATTTTAAGCAATTCTGGTAAATGTGTGTCACTGATTAGGACAGATAGCGCTGGCGGTATCATAGCCCAGTCGGCACGGACTTCATTCCCTCCCCTGGCCTCCAGCGAGGCAGAAAGCCCATGCAGGCTGTCAGTGATCGTGCCTCCATGCCTAAAGAGAAAGCAATAGCTTTGATGCAATTAGAGGCCATGCTGAGGTTTATTCCTGAAGCCTGTCATAGTTCAGGGGTTATAAAGGGTGTTCGGGAGGCAGCAGCCATGATAAAGACTCTACTACCTCTCAACCACAAGTCACACCTCTTTCTCCTCTATCTCCCTCCTCCTGCTTTGTGATTCATCACTCTGTCTCTGTCTCTCTCTCTCTCTCTCTCTCTCTCTCTCTCTCTCTCTCTCTCTCTCTCTCTCTGTCTCTCTCTCTCTCTGTCTCGCTCTCTCTCTCTCCCTCTCTCTCTCTCTCTCTCTCTCTTTCCTTCTTCCTCACTCCAGCACAAGAAGAGAATATCTCTGTCTTGTCTCCAAATTTAAGGTAATATATAAAATAAAATAAAAGTGTCTGCCAACATTTTTAGGCGAATAAAAATAATTATTTGTTTATTTGTTTATTTTTAGCTTGAACTCACCAGAGCAGCTTACGAACAAGCCGATAGGACAACAAAGTGAGTAAGAAACAAGTTCCTCCGTCCAATAGAAGGGCCTTAAACGTAACACCTGGAAGCTCCTGTTAGAAAGTGTCTGCTCAGCGCTGGATGACTTATTACAGTCAGGAATATTGGCAGCAAGACAAAACATGGAAGGAAGCTCTTTGATTTCTCTGGGATCCTCCTGACAAGCCTGTTCCTGCTGCCAGGCCTGATCAATGGATAACCGATACAGGTATCAGACACCCGCCTGCCACCACAAACGGCCTTGTGGGTAAAAAAAAGACGCAGCGGAAAACAAGGAACAAAAAAACAAGGTTAAAGCACAACAACAACAACAACAAAAACACAGCGAGAACAAGAGGCTCTTCAAAGGACACAAAGGATTGGACAGAAGAGAAGAGGAACCACAAGGCTGGAGAAAACATGATAGTGGACAAGGTAAACAGGTGTACAGTGTATCATTTTCTATTGGGGAGGAAGTAGGAACAGGACTGATAAACAGCTGCACCATTTTCTATTGGGGAGGAAGTAGGAACAGGACTGATAAACAGAAGCACCATTTTCTATTGGGGAGGAAGTAGGAACAGGACTGATAAACAGCTGCACCATTTTCTATTGGGGAGGAAGTAGGAACAGGACTGATACACAGCTGCACCATTTTCTATTGGGGAGGAAGTCGGCCACAAGGCTGGAGAAAACATGATAGTGGACAAGGTAAACAGGTGTACAGTGTACAAGGTTCCAATTGTACAGCGTACCTAGTTGCAAATGTACAGCGTACCTGGTTGCAACTGTACAGCGTACCTGGTTGCAAATGTACAGCGTACCTAGTTGCAAATGTACAGCGTACCTGGTTGCAACTGTACAGCGTACCTGGTTGCAAATGTACAGCGTACCTGGTTGCAAATGTATAGCATACCTGGTTGCAACTGTACAGCGTACCTAGTTGCAAATGTACAGCGTACCTGGTTGCAAATGTACAGCGTACCTGGTTGCAAATGTACAGCGTACCTAGTTGCAACTGTACAGCGTACCTAGTTGCAAATGTACAGCGTACCTAGTTGCAAATGTACAGCGTACCTAGTTGCAAATGTACAGCGTACCTAGGTGCAAATGTACAGCATACCTAGTTGCAAATGTGCAGCGTACCTGGTTGCAAATGTATAGCGTACCTGGTTGCAACTGTACAGCGTACCTAGTTGCAAATGTACAGCATACCTGGTTGCAAATGTACAGCGTACCTGGTTGCAAATGTACAGCGTACCTGGTTGGAAATGTATAGCGTACCTGGTTGCAAATGTACAGCGTACCTAGTTGGAAATGTATAGCGTACCTGGTTGCAACTGTACAGCGTACCTAGTTGCAAATGTACAGCGTACCTGGTTGCAAATGTACAGCGTACCTGGTTGCAAATGTACAGCGTACCTGGTTGCAAATGTACAGCGTACCTGGTTGCAACTGTACAGTGTACCTGGTTGCAAATGTACAGCGTACCTAGTTGCAACTGTACAGCGTACCTGGTTGCAAATGTACAGCGTACCTGGTTGCAACTGTACAGCGTACCTGGTTGCAAATGTACAGCGTACCTAGTTGGAAATGTATAGCGTACCTGGTTGCAAATGTACAGCGTACCTGGTTGGAAATGTATAGCGTACCTGGTTGCAAATGTACAGCGTACCTAGTTGGAAATGTATAGCGTACCTGGTTGCAACTGTACAGTGTACCTAGTTGCAAATGTACAGCGTACCTGGTTGCAAATGTACAGCGTACCTAGTTGCAAATGTACAGCGTACCTGGTTGCAAATGTACAGCGTACCTGGTTGCAACTGTACAGCGTACCTGGTTGCAAATGTACAGCGTACCTAGTTGCAACTGTACAGCGTACCTGGTTGCAAATGTACAGCGTACCTGGTTGCAACTGTACAGCGTACCTGGTTGCAAATGTACAGCGTACCTAGTTGGAAATATATAGCGTACCTGGTTGCAACTGTACAGCGTACCTAGTTGCAAATGTACAGCGTACCTGGTTGCAAATGTACAGCGTACCTGGTTGCAAATGTACAGCGTACCTGGTTGCAAATGTACAGCGTACCTAGTTGGAAATGTACAGCGTACCTGGTTGCAAATGTACAGCGTACCTGGTTGCAAATGTACAGCGTACCTGGTTGCAAATGTACAGCGTACCTGGTTGCAAATGTACAGCGTACAAGGTACAAGTCATTACAAATGTACAGCGTACGTGGTACAAGTCATTACAAATGTACAGCGTACAAGGTACAAGTCATTACAAATGTACAGCGTACAAGGTACAAGTCATTACAAATGTACAGCGTACGAGGTACAAGTCATTACAAATGTACAGCGTACAAGGTACAAGTCATTACAAATGTACAGCGTACGAGGTACAAGTCATTACAAATGTACAGCGTATGAGGTAACAAGTGGACGAGGTAGGAAGTGGTAGAAGGTTGTTCAGGCCCCAGCTACACAGCGAGGCTCACACAGAACGACACAATGGGAAAGTGTCAGATAAAGGAGTTACACAAACCATTAGACCCTTACAGTTTGTATGTGTGTCCAACCCCCATTCAGAGTCAGCCTTCTGGATACTTCCTCTGTGTGACCTCATTATTCCTGCCCTGCTGCCACCGTTCAACATGTAACATTTAACCGACGTTTCAAATCCAACACCACTTGACCCAGCAGTGCAACGCCGCGAGGCACTGAGAGGGAGGGAGAGAGAGAGGGAGAGAGAGAGAGAGAGAGATGGAGAGAGAGAGAGAGAGAGAGAGGGAGAGGGAGACGGAGAGAAGGAGAGAGAGAGAGAGGGAGAGAGAGAGACGGAAGAGAGAGAGAGGGAGAGAGAGAGAGAGGGAGACGGAGAGAGATAGAGAGAGAGGGAGACGGAGAGAGATAGGGAGAGAGAGAAGGAGAGGGAGAGAGAGGGAGACAGAGAGAGAGAGGGAGAGAGAGAGAGATGGAGAGAGAGGGAGAGAGAGAGAGAGAGAGAGGGAGACGGAGAGAGATAGAGAGAGAGAGAAAGGGAGACGGAGAGAGATATGGAGAGAGAGAAGGAGAGGGAGAGAGAGGGAGACAGAGAGAGAGAGGGAGAGAGAGAGAGATGGAGAGAGAGGGAGAGAGAGAGAGAGAGGGAGACGGAGAGAGATAGAGAGAGAGAGAAAGGGAGACGGAGAGAGATATGGAGAGAGAGGGACACAGAGAGAGATAGGGAGAGAGAGAAGGAGAGGGAGAGAGAGGGAGATGGAGAGAGAGAGAGGGAGAGAGAGAGAGAGATGATGGGAGAGAGAGGGAGAGAGAGAAGGAGAGAGAGAGAGAGACGGAGAGAGAGAGGGAGAGAGAGAGGGAGAGGGAGAGAGATGGAGAGAGAGGGAGACGGAGAGAGAGAGAAAGGGAGAGAGAGAAGGAGAGAGAGAGAGAGAGAGAGAGAAGGAGAGAGAGAGAGAGAGAGGGTGAGAGAGAGGGAAAGAGAGAGGGCAAGAGAAAGAGGGAGATGGAGAGAGAGAGAGAGCGAGAGAGAGAGAGAGAGCAAGAGAGAGAGCGAGAGAGAGAGAGAGATGGAGAGAGAGAGAGAGAGAGAGAGATAGAGAGAGCGAGAGAGAGAGAGAGAGAGAGAGGCAGTGTGGGAGGCAATTAAAGGGGGCAAATTTTCAGCTTCGAATACGAAGACGAAGTCATTGGTTTAAAGAGCGATGACCTCTGAGACAGCCCATTTGTGTTGGCTGTGATGGAAAATAATGATCGACTCTCTCTTTAAACCTGCAGACTCACCGATGCTGTTGACACTACAGACACATCTCAATGAACACCAAAGGCCTGTAAAACACCTCTGTGTTGTGATGCCATAACACTTTGGTTTCAAGGCTGGTTGGTGAATTGTGCAGTTTGCATTGTGAAGGTGGATGCTAGCCGTTGTGAAGGTGGATGCTAGCCTCTGTGATGGTGGATGCTAGCCGTTGTGAAGGTGGATGCTAGCTGTTGTAAAGGTGGATGCTAGCCGTTGTGAAGGTGGATGCTAGCTGTTGTAAAGGTGGATGCTAGCCATTGTGAAGGTGGATGCTAGCTGTTGTAAAGGTGGATGCTAGCCATTGTGAAGGTGGATGCTAGCCAAGAACGGGCCATTTTTAAGTGACTGCCACAAGTAGTGTAGAGAACGTGGAGGGTTGAGGGTGGAGACTTCTCTTTACTATATAGTGAGCTGATCAGTTTCATTCATCCCGTAACGTACCGGGACATTTCTAGTAGAAACATGAGGCCTCATTGAGTCACAGTTGAGTATTGGCTTGTTAAGTCTCCCTCTCTTCAATACAGGGACTACAGCAGACGAGAACATCTTCCCTGCTCTGCTCACATCTGTTCACAAACAGGGAACGTGGTCCACAGGAACACGCCATACTGAACCTCTACAGTACGCTCACACTGGGGAGCCAATGTCCACTCCCCGTCATTTGAGATACTTCCTTTCATTCCTGGTGAGTGGGTGTGTCACTTAAAAGGAGGAAGGGGGAGGGGGGGGGGGGGGTTCCATGTGAACCTTCTACATTCTAAATGAGCTGTTCCGATTCTAGAATCATGCTGGGAGGATTGTTAACACCTATTTCTTCTTAACAATGTTTTGGTTAAATCACTAGACAGCCATTCAATTAGATACATTTATTTCTCCAAATATACCATTCCCTCCTCCCGCTTAAACTACAGAGACCTCTTTAGAAATCAAGTTTAAAAAAAGGATGTTTCAGAGTTAACGACTACGGAACAATGTGCTCATATTTGTTTCCAATCAATAGTGATTTACACAAATTAGAAAGAAAAAGGTAAGAATGTAATAATTCCAAGGCTTTTATGGGATGACTATTAAAGTGTAGAAATTAGAACAAAAATACACCTCATTAGTATTGGTCAAAGACAAAATAGCAAATTAAAGCATTGCATTATCATATTTCAACAACAGTTAATAAATATACTGCATAAAATTGATCAATGAATTATATGAATTGATTTAAAAAAACACTGGGTTACTCAAAACACCTCAGAGTAATGCTGTCTAATTATTGACAAGGAGAGTAGTCCCCTTTAGTCTGGTGATAGTTCCCATTGTAGTCCCCTTTGGTCTGGTGATAGTTCCCATTGTAGTCCCCTTTAGTCTGGTGTTAGTTCCCATTGTAGTCCCCTTTAGTCTGGTGATAGTTCCCATTGTAGTCCCCTTTAGTCTGGTGATAGTTCCCATTGTAGTCCCCTCTAGTCTGGTGATAGTTCCCATTGTAGTCCCCTTTAGTCTGGTGATAGTTCCCATTGTAGTCTCCTCTAGTCTGGTGATAGTTCCCATTGTAGTCTCCTCTAGTCTGGTGATAGTTCCCATTGTAGTCCCCTCTAGTCTGACGATAGTTCCCATTGTAGTCCCATTTAGTCTGGTGATAGTTCCCATTGTAGTCCCCTTTAGACTGGCGATAGTTCCCATTGTAGTCCCCTTTAGTCTGGTGATAGTTCCCATTGTAGTCCCCTTTAGTCTGGTGATAGTTCCCATTGTAGTCCCCTCTAGTCTGGTGATAGTTCCCATTGTAGTCCCCTTTAGTCTGGTGATAGTTCCCATTGTAGTCCCCTTTAGTCTCGTGATAGTTCCCATTGTAGTCCCCTTTAGTCTGGTGATAGTTCCCATTGTAGTCCCCTTTAGTCTGGTGATGTTTCCCATTGTAGTCCCCTCTAGTCTGGTGATAGTTCCCATTGTAGTCCCTTTTAATCTGGTGATAGTTCCCATTGCAGTCCCCTTTAGTCTGGTGATAGTTCCCATTGTAGTCCCCTCTAGTCTGGTGATAGTTCCCATTGTAGTCCCCTTTAGTCTGGTGATAGTTCCCATTGTAGTCCTCTTTAGTCTCGTGATAGTTCCCATTGTAGTCCCCTTTAGTCTGGTGATAGTTCCCATTGTAGTCCCCTTTAGTCTGGTGATAGTTCCCATTGTAGTCCCCTTTAGTCTCGTGATAGTTCCCATTGTAGTCCCCTTTAGTCTGGTGATAGTTCCCATTGTAGTCCCCTTTAGTCTGGTGCTAGTTCCCATTGTAGTCCCCTTTAGTCTGGTGATAGTTCCCATTGTAGTCCCCTTTAGTCTGGTGATAGTTCCCATTGTAGTCCCCTTTAGTCTGGTGATAGTTCCCATTGTAGTCCCCTTTAGTCTGGTGATAGTTCCAATTGTAGTCCCCTTTAGTCTGGTGATAGTTCCCATTGTAGTCCCCTTTAGTCTGGTGATAGTTCCCATTGTAGTCCCCTTTAGTCTGGTGATAGTTCCCATTGTAGTCCCCTTTAGTCTGGTGATAGTTCCAATTGTAGTCCCCTTTAGTCTGGTGATAGTTCCCATTGTAGTCCCCTTTAGTCTGGTGATAGTTCCAATTGTAGTCCCCTTTAGTCTGGTGATAGTTCCCATTGTAGTCCCCTTTAGTCTGGTGATAGTTCCCATTGTAGTCCCCTCTAGTCTGACGATAGTTCCCATTGTAGTCCCCTCTAGTCTGGTGATAGTTCCCATTGTAGTCCCCTCTAGTCTGACGATAGTTCCCATTGTAGTCCCCTCTAGTCTGACGATAGTTCCCATTGTAGTCCCTTTTAGTCTGGTGATAGTTCCCATTGTAGTCCCCTTTAGTCTGGTGATAGTTCCCATTGTAGTCCCCTCTAGTCTGACGATAGTTCCCATTGTAGTCCCCTCTAGTCTGGTGATAGTTCCCATTGTAGTCCCCTTTAGTCTGGTGATAGTTCCCATTGTAGTCCCCTCTAGTCTGGTGATAGTTCCCATTGTAGTCCACTTTAGTCTGGTGATAGTTCCCATTGTAGTCCCCTTTAGTCTGGTGATAGTTCCCATTGTAGTCCCCTTTAGTCTGGTGATAGTTCCCATTGTAGTCCCCTTTAGTCTGGTGATAGTTCCCATTGTAGTCCCCTTTAGTCTGGTGATAGTTCCCATTGTAGTCCCCTCTAGTCTGACGATAGTTCCCATTGTAGTCCCCTCTAGTCTGGTGATAGTTCCCATTGTAGTCCCCTCTAGTCTGACGATAGTTCCCATTGTAGTCCCCTCTATTCTGGTGATAGTTCCCATTGTAGTCCCCTTTAGTCTGACGATAGTTCCCATTGTAGTCCCCTCTAGTCTGGCGATAGTTCCCATTGTAGTCCCCTTTAGTCTGGTGATAGTTCCCATTGTAGTCCCCTCTAGTCTGACTAACATTCCCTTCCCGCTCTAGATATGGACCTTTTTAGATGGGTTTGAATTAGCACCATTTGTGTCTTAATGTATATAATATGACTGTATTAGAACTATTTATGTGTTAGTACAGTTGAAGTGGGAAGTTTACATACACCTTAGCCAAGTACATTTAAACTCAGTTTTTCACAATTCCTGACATTTACTTCCAGTAAAAAATTCCTGTCTTCGGTCAGTTAGGATTTATTTTAAGAATGTGAAATGTCAGAATAATTGTAGAGAGAATGATTTATCTCAGCTTTTATTCCATTCATCACATTCCCAGTGGGTCAGAAGTTTACATGCACTCAATTAGTATTTGGTTGCATTGCCTTTCAATTGTTTAACTTTGGTCTAATATTTCAGGGAGCCTTCCACGAGCTTCCCACAATAAGTTGGGTGAATTTTGGCCCATTCCTCCGGACAGAGCTGGTGGAACTGAGTCAGGTTTGTAGGCCTCCTTGCTGGCATGCACTTTTTCAGTTCTGCCCACAAATGTTCTATGGGATTGAGGTCAGGGCTTTGTGATGGCCACTCCAATACCTTGACTTTGTTGTCCTTAAGCCATTTTGCCACAACTTTGGAAGTATGCTTGGGGTAAATGTCCATTTGGAAGAATCATTCACGACCAAGCTTTAACTTCCTGGCTGATGTCTTGAGATGTTGCTCCAATATATCCACATCATTTTCCTACCTAAAGATGGCATCTATTTTGTTAAGTGCACCAGTCCCTCCTGCAGCAAAGCCCCCCCCCACATCATGATGCTTCCATCCCGTGGTTCAGGGTTGGGATGGTGTTCTTCAGCTTGCAAGCCTTCCTCTTTTTCCTCCATACATAACGATGGTCATTATGGCCAAACTGTTCTATTTTTGTTTCATCAGACCAGAGAACATTTTTCCAAAAAGTACGATCTTTGTCCCCATGTGCAGTTGCGGTTTTGGAGCAGTGGCTTCTGCCTTGCTGAGCGGCCTTTCAGGTTATGTTGATATAGGACTCGTTTTACTGTGGATATAGATACTTTTGTACCCGTTTCCTCCAGCATCTTCAAAAGGTCCTTTTGTTGTTGTTCTGGGATTGATTTGCACTTTTCGCACCAAAGTATATTCATCTGTAGGAGACAGAACGCATCTCCTTCCTGAGCGGTGTGACGGCTCCGTGGTCCCATGGTGTTTATACTTACGTACTGTTGTTTGTACAGATGAACGTGATAACTTCAGGCATTTCAAAATTGGTCCCAAGGATGAACCAGACTTGTGGAGGTCTACATCATTTTCTGGAATTTTCCAAGCTGTTTAAAGGCACAACTTAGTGTATGTAAACTTCTGACCCACTGGAATTGTGATATAGTGAATTATAAGTGAAATAAACTGTCTGTAAACAATTGTTGGAAAAACGACTTGTGTCATTCACAAAGTAGATGTCCTAACTGACTTGCCAAAACTATAGTTTGTTAACGAGGAGTTTTAATGACTCCTACCTAAGTGTGTGTAAACCTCCAACTACAACAGCATACTGTATATAACTGTATTCGAACCATTCATGTCTTAATGTATAGACCTCTATATAACTGAAATAGAACCATTCATGTCTTAATGTATATAACATGACTGAAATAGAACCATTCATGTCTTAATGTATATAACATGACTGAAATAGAACCATTCATGTCTTAATGTATATAACATGACTGAAATAGAACCATTCATGTCTTAATGTATAGACCTCTATATAACTGAAATAGAACCATTCATGTCTTAATGTATATAACATGACTGAAATAGAACCATTTATGTCTTAATGTATATAACATGACTGAAATAGAACCATTCATGTCTTAATGTATAGACCTCTATATAACTGTAATAGAACCATTCATGTCTTAATGTCTCTCTTCACAGCACTACACTGTTATTTCATGATCCAGCTGTCTTCTTGGTCTCTGGTCCATTCCTGCAGCGGGGGTTAAATGTCAGGATGCTGCCCATTTTGCACCCTACTCCCTATATAGTGCACTACTTTTAACCGAAGCCCAGAGCCCTAGCTGGTCCTGGATCAGGTTTCAAGGAGTGAGAGTAATTCCTGGTGATTATCTCATCGTCCTCGTCAATTTGGGATCAGACAGAAGCTTCCAGGTCAGACAGACGTTGACCTGTTGTCCCTCATCACACACACACACACACACACACACACACACACACACACACACCCTAACTGCTACAGACCATAGATTACCCTTCACCAGCCTCTGGCTCCCAGACAGTCCCAGATTGTGACCCTTACTACTAAACACTATCACACCACACATAAACACAAACCCACACACGTAGCCAGGACTGAAAGCACACACACACACACACACACAGGCACGCACATGTGTACATATACACACACACACACACTCCCCAAAACACACACACACACTACCTCTACATTGCAACATGTGTGCATATACACACACAC
>NW_027001845.1:45000-47120 GCF_036934945.1 Oncorhynchus masou masou
TAACCAACAAGCCTGAATATTAAAACAGAACACCGGGCACTGAAGAGCCAGATTCCCTACGTCAGAAAGAGCAGTGTTACTCATGTGGTAGCCTAGTGGTTAGAGCGGTGGACTAGTAATCAGAAGGTTGCAAGTTCAAATCCCAGATCTGGTACGAAGGTACAAATCTGTTGTTCTACCCCTGAACAAGCAGTTAACCCACTGTTCCTAGGATGTCATTGAAAGTAAGACTTGCCTATTTAAATAAAGGTAAAAAATTATTTATAATAATAATAAAAAAAGACAAATCTCATTGGCTGGTTTTACCAGGCAAAAAGGCCTGTTCTAGCAACAGAAATCCAGAGGGGAAAAATTGCTTTGTGTAGCAAATGTGTCAGGGATAATATGTCTGTTACTAGGGTCTGTTACTAGGGCTGTGGTGGTCAGGGATAATATGTCTGTTACTAGGGCTGTGGTAGTCAGGGATAATATGTCTGTTACTAGGGGCTGTTACTAGGGCTGTGGTGGTCAGGGATAATATGTCTGTTACTAGGGGCTGTTACTAGGGCTGTGGTGGTCAGGGATAATATGTCTGTTACTAGGGGCTGTTACTAGGGGCTGTTACTAGGGGCTGTGGTGGTCAGGGATAATATGTCTGTTACTAGGGGCTGTTACTAGGGGCTGTTACTAGGGGCTGTGGTGGTCAGGGATAATATGTCTGTTACTAGGGGCTGTTACTAGGGGCTGTTACTAGGGGCTGTGGTGGTCAGGGATAATATGTCTGTTACTAGGGGCTGTTACTAGGGGCTGTTACTAGGGGCTGTGGTGGTCAGGGATAATATGTCTGTTACTAGGGGCTGTTACTAGGGGCTGTTACTAGGGGCTGTGGTGGTCAGGGATAATATGTCTGTTACTAGGGGCTGTTACTAGGGGCTGTTACTAGGGGCTGTGGTGGTCAGGGATAATATGTCTGTTACTAGGGGCTGTTACTAGGGCTGTGGTAGTCAGGGATAATATGTCTGTTACTAGGGGCTGTTACTAGGGCTGTGGTAGTCAGGGATAATATGTCTGTTACTAGGGCTGTTACTAGGGCTGTGGTAGTCAGGGATAATATGTCTGTTACTAGGGGCTGTTACTAGGGCTGTGGTAGTCAGGGATAATATGTCTGTTACTAGGGGCTGTTACTAGGGCTGTGGTAGTCAGGGATAATATGTCTGTTACTAGGGGCTGTTACTAGGGCTGTGGTAGTCAGGGATAATATGTCTGTTACTAGGGGCTGTTACTAGGGCTGTGGTAGTCAGGGATAATATGTCTGTTACTAGGGGCTGTTACTAGGGCTGTGGTAGTCAGGGATAATATGTCTGTTACTAGGGCTGTGGTAGTCAGGGATAATATGTCTGTTACTAGGGGCTGTTACTAGGGCTGTGGTAGTCAGGGATAATATGTCTGTTACTAGGGCTGTGGTAGTCAGGGATAATATGTCTGTTACTAGGGGCTGTTACTAGGGCTGTGGTGGTCAGGGATAATATGTCTGTTACTAGGGGCTGTTACTAGGGCTGTGGTGGTCAGTGATGATATGTCTGTTACTAGGGGCTGTTACTAGGGCTGTGGTGGTCAGGGATAATATGTCTGTTACTAGGGGCTGTTACTAGGGGCTGTTACTAGGGCTGTGGTAGTCAGGGATAATATGTCTGTTACTAGGGCTGTGGTGGTCAGGGATAATATGTCTGTTACTAGGGGCTGTTACTAGGGCTGTGGTAGTCAGGGATAATATGTCTGTTACTAGGGGCTGTTACTAGGGGCTGTTACTAGGGCTGTGGTAGTCAGGGATAATATGTCTGTTACTAGGGCTGTGGTGGTCAGGGATAATATGTCTGTTACTAGGGGCTGTTACTAGGGCTGTGGTGGTCAGGGATAATATGTCTGTTACTAGGGGCTGTTACTAGGGCAGTGGTGGTCAGGGATAATATGTCTGTTACTAGGGGCTGTTACTAGGGCAGTGGTGGTCAGGGATAATATGTCTGTTACTAGGGCTGTGGTAGTCAGGGATAATATGTCTGTTACTAGGGCTGTGGTGGTCAGGGATAATATGTCTGTTACTAGGGGCTGTTACTAGGGCTGTGGTAGTCAGGGATAATATG
>NW_027001845.1:47620-67620 GCF_036934945.1 Oncorhynchus masou masou
CTGTATGTTGGGTGAACTTGGCTCCAGAACAGTCTACCTAGCCTGGTATCCCTGTATGTTGGGTGGACTTGGCATCAGAACAGCCTACCTAGCCTGGTATTCCTGTATGTTGGGTGAACTTGGCTCCAGAACAGTCTACCTAGCCTGGTATCCCTGTATGTTGGGTGAACTTGGCTTCAGAACAGCCTACCTAGCCTGGTACTCCTGTATGTTGGGTGAACTTGGCTCCAGAACAGTCTACCTAGCCTGGTATCCCTGTATGTTGGGTGAACTTGGCTCCAGAACAGTCTACCTAGCCTGGTATCCCTGTATGTTGGGTGAACTTGGCATCAGAACAGTCTACCTAGCCTGGTACTCCTGTATGTTGGGTGAACTTGGATTCAGAACATCCTTTACCAGCCTGGTCCTGTTCCAGCCCGTCCGTGTCTCTCTCGCTGGCTGAATGCGTACGTCTGCTCTCTCCAATTTTCATCCTCTGCTTGAGGGCATTGTGCACGTATATTATTAGATGGCTAACGCCGTCTGTGTAATTTGGTTCGCCATGCTCCCCATTGAACACATGTCCCCCCCTTCTATATGTGCATTGAAAATGTATGCTAATCACGGGCAGAATGGAGGTGGCTCATGCACGGCTCGGTTTAGAGCAACCTCGGGCCCCCCAGCCTCGGCCCCCGTCTCTCCCGTCTCCACGCTAGGCACCAACGGGGGAAGCATTGCGAAATTCGAGCCGGTGTGTGTGTGTGTGGCTGTCTGAAGCCCCAGCTGCCAGCCAGCCCCTCCTGTGCCTCTGCTCTGCCCAGTCCACCCCCCACCCCCATCCCCACCCAGCCTCTTCTCCCTAACCCCCCCACCTGCCTCCCTTCAGCCCCCCAACAACCCCCCCACCACAACCCACCCTTCCTTCCTTCTGTCCGTGTCCGTCCCTCCGTCCGTCCCTCCTTCCCTCCCTCCCCCTCTCACCTACAGACAGTCAATTTGTTTACTGTAAGTTTTGGTGAATTATTTGCTATAATTGGCTTCGCTGATGAATGTCAGTCCCTTTGAGGAGTCTTGTCTGTCTTTAGAGAGTTGATGCTTTTTCAAACGCTCCTGCCTGCAATTAAGAAAAGCAAATGTCAATCGCAAGCCTCAGAAATGAAAATTTGTATGAACTTATTAGCATGGAGTCAACAGTGCCAGTTCAGGGCAGCCCTCCCTCCCTCCCTCCCTCCCTCCCTCCCTCCCTCCCTCCCTCCCTCCCTCCCTCCCTCCCTCCCTCCCTCCCTCCCTCCCTCCCTCCCTCCCTCCCTCCCTCCCTCCCTCCCTCCCCCTCCCTCCCTCCCTCCCTCCCTCCCTCCCTCCCTCCCTCTCTCCCTCTCCCCCTCCCTCTCTGCCTCCCTCCCCCTCTCCTCCCTCCTCTCTCTCTCTCTCCCTCTCTCTCCCTCTCTCTCTCCTCTCTCTCTCTCCCCCTCCCTCCCTCCCCCTCCCTCCCTCCTTCCCACCATCCCTCCCTCCCTCCCGTGGTGGTGTGTATGTGTGTGCTGTGGGCTCATGGCCCCTCTGCTACACAGGGAGATGCTCGTGGAATGAGCAAATACAACCTCGGCTGGTCCAACATTAAAGCAAACAAAGACTGGAGCCTTGTCTGGAGTGTAGAACACAACAATACCTAATGGTGATTAACCTGGCTGGCTGACAGAGAGCTAGCTGAGGGAAAGAGAGGGGGAAATCAATGCATGATGCCAATGATTACATCGTCTCATTATTGATCATATGGACGCCTTATAATTATAACCCATTATTATTTTATCATTTATATTTTTATTAACAGATATATTTAAAAAAAATCCACATATTTGTTTTTACCATGCATTAGTTTTTGTGTTGCTTTTATATAAACTGAATTGCAATGATATAAACATTGGTGTTACTGTGGTAGCTATTATAAACTCATACATCTTAGCTATAACAAGGATGTTACAGTGGTACAGAATGATAGCTATTATAAACTCATACATCTTAGCTATAACAAGGATGTTATAGTGGTACAGGATGAAAGCGGATATAAACTCAGACATCTTAGCTATAACAACGATGTTATAGTGGTACAGGATGAAAGCGGGTATAAACTCAGACATCTTAGCTATAACAACGATGTTACAGTGGTACAGGATGAAAGCGGGTTTAAGCTCAGAGACCTTAGGTACAACTACCCCAATTACACTAAAAGGTACAACAGATTACAAAACATCATTTTGTGAATTATTTACAAGGCTTTGTGGCTTTACAGTTCAAAGCACCTTTCCATTGTCTCTCCTTCTATCCCCGGTCAACAACAATAAGAGAGACGGACAGATTAAATAAATAAAAAACATTTAAAATGAGGGAGCAGTTAATGTAGAGGGTGGAGGAGTGAGAGTGGGGGAGGAAATCCATTACTGTTAGTCACCTCCCTCCCACTGACCATTTAGCAACAGGAAATAGAGCAGGAGAACTGAGGAGTGTTAATAACAGACAAAGTGTACATCTTTAGGTATCTTGTCTCTTTGTAGCAGAATCTGCATTCCAGAATGTTCATCAAAGCAGGGGCCAGAGGAAGTCTGGGTGTAGAAGAAGGTGTGATAAAAGAGAGAGAGAACTCTGTCCCTGACTGTTTGCCTCAGTGATGGCTACTGGTGGTCCGGAGCTTGCTAGCACTTCTGATATTTTTTAAATATTAACTACCAGTCAAAAGTTTTAGAACACATACTCATTCAAGTTTTTTTAAATGTATTATTATTTTTGCTATTTTCTACATTGTAGAATAATAGTGAAGACATCAAAACTGTGAAATAACGCATATGGAATCATGTAGTAACCAAAAAAGTGTTAAACAAATCAACATAGTTTTTATAATTGAAATTATTCAAATAGCCACCCTTTGCAAACTCTTGGCATTATTTCTACCAGCTTTATTAGGTAGTCACCTGGAATGCATTTCAATTAAAAGGTGTGCCTTCTTAAAAGTTAGTTTGTGGAATTTCTTTCCTTCTTAATGTGTTTGAGCCAATCAGTTGTGTTGTAACAAGGGGGGAGGGGGTAGCCCTATCTGGTAAAAGACTATGGCCATACTATAGCAAGAACAGCTAAGCAAAGAGAAATGACAGTCCATCGTTACTTTAGGACATTACTTTAATTTAAGACATGATTTAAGCCACTTAGAAAGTGTGTGCCCTCAGGCTTGGAGGAAAGTAAAAGTCATTCAGCAAAGAATAGTAAAGCCTCCTTTACTGGCTCAAATAGCCGACCAATCAGCCTGTTACCAACCCTTAGTAAACTTCTGGAAAAAATTGTGTTTGACCAGATACAATTCTATTTCACGGTAAACAATTTGACAACAGAATTTCCGCACACTTAAAGGGAAGTACAGCACTTATAGAAATGACTGATGATTGGCTGAGAGAAATTTATTTATTATCGATCATAGTCTGCTGCAAGCAAAACATATGTGTTATGGCTTTACACCCCCTGCTATAATGTGGATAAAGAGTTACTTGTCCAACAGAACACAGAGGGTGTTCTTTAATGGAAGCCTCTCAAATATCATCCAGTTAGAATCAGGAATTCCCCAGGGTAGCTGTTTAGGCCCCTTGCTTTTTTCAATTTTTCTAACGACATGCCACTGGACTTTGAGTAAAGCCAGTGTCTATGTATGCGGATGACTCAACACTGTACACGTCAGCTACTACAGCGACTGTAATGACAGCAAGACTTAACAAAGAGCTGCAGTTAGGTCCAGAATGTGTGGCAAGGAATAAGTTAGCCCTAAATATTTCTAAAACTAAAAGCATTGTATTTGGAACAAACCACTCACTCAACCCCATACCTCAACAAAATCTTGTAATAAATAGTGTGGAAATTGAGCAAGTTGAGATGACTAAACTGCTTGGAGAAACACTAGATTGTAAACTGTCATGGTCAAAACATATTGATGCAGTAGTAGCTAAGATGGGGAGAAGTCAAGGTTCCGTTTTAGGACCACTATTGTTTTCACTATACATTTTCCTTCTTAGGGGTGTCATTCGAAAACATAATATTAACTTTCACTGCTATGTGGATGACACACAGCTGTACATTTCAATGAAACATGGTTAATGATGGGGAGAAGTCTGTCTATAATAAAGTGATGCTCTGCCTTCTTAACAACACTATCACCAAGGCAGGTCCTACAGGCCCTAGTTTCTACCTTCTTAACAGCACTATCAACAAGACAGGTACTACAGGCCCTAGTTTCTACCTTCTTAACAACACTATCAACAAGGCAGGTCCTACAGGCCCTAGTTTCTACCTTCTTAACAACACTATCAACAAGGCAGGTCCTACAGGCCCTAGTTTCTACCTTCTTAACAACACTATCACCAAGGCAGGTCCTACAGGCCCTAGTTTCTACCTTCATAACAACACTATCAACAAGACAGGTCCTACAGGCCCTAGTTTCTACCTTCTTAACAACACTATCACCAAGGCAGGTCCTACAGGCCCTAGTTTCTACCTTCTTAACAACACTATCAACAAGGCAGGTCCTACAGGCCCTAGTTTCTACCTTCTTAACAACACTATCACCAAGGCAGATCCTACAGGCCCTAGTTTCTACCTTCTTAAAAACACTATCACCAAGACAGGTCCTACAGGCCCTAGTTTCTACCTTCTTAACAACGCTATCAACAAGGCAGGTCCAACAGGCTCTAGTTTCTACCTTCGTAACAACACTATCAACAAGGCAGGTCCAACAGGCCCTGGTTTTGTGGCACCTTGACTACTGTTCAGTCGTGTGGTCAGGTGCCACAAAAAAAGGACTTAGGAAAATTGCAATTGTCTCAGAACAGGGCAGCATGGCTGGCCCCTCAGAACAGGGCAACACAGCTGGCCCCTCAGAACAGGGCAGCAAGGCTGGCCCTTGGATGTACACAGAAAGATAATGTTAATAATATGCATGTCAATCTCTCCTGGCTCAAAGTGGAGGAGAGATTCACAAATACAAGTAGTGATGAAGTCAGAGGTATTGACAGGTTGAATGCACCAAGGTGTCTGTTTGAACTACTGGCACACAGCTCGGACATGCATACCCCACAAAACATGCTACAATAAAAAACAACTTATGGAACAGCGGGGACTGTGAAGCAACACAGACACACACACACACACACACACACACACACACACACACACACACACACACACACACACACACACACACACACACACACACACACAGACACACACACACACACACACACAGACACACACACACACACACACACACACACACACACACACAGACACACACACACACACACACACGCACACACGCACACACGCACACACGCACACACACACACACACACACACACACACACACACACAGACACACACACACACACACACACACACACACACACACACGATAGCATACGCACTACACACATATGTACACATGGATTTTGTACTCTATATATCTGGTAGTGGTGGAGTAGGGGCCAGAGGGCACACGGTCCGTGAATGTATTGTACTGTTTTTTAAATGGTATAAACTGCCTTAATTTCGCTGGACCCCAGGAAGAGGAGCTGCTGTCTTGGCAGCAGCTAATGGGGATCCATAATGAATTCAAATACAAAGGTCAGTCAATACAGAACATTTCAAGAACTTTAAAAGATTCTTCATGTGTAGTCACAAAAACCATCGAACGCTATGATGAAAGTGGCTCTCACGAGGACCGCCCCAGAAATGAAGACCCAGAGTGACCTCTGCTGCAGAGGATAAGTTCATTAGAGTTACCAGCCTCAGAAATTGCAGCCCAACTAAAACACTTCACAGAGTTCATGTAACAGACACATCTCAACATCAGTTGTTCAGAGGAGACTGTGTAAATTGCTACAAAGAAACCACACCTAAAGGACACCAATAATAAGAAGAGACTTGCTTGGGCCAAGAAACACGAGCAATGGGCATTAGACTGGTCAAAAGTTGTCCTTTGGTCTGGAGTCCAAATCTGAGATTTTTGGTTCCAACCGCTGTGTCTTCGTGAGACACAGTGTCGGTGAACGGATGATCTCCGCATGTGTATTTCCCACCGTGAAGCATGGAGGAGGAGGTGTTACGGTGTTGGGGTGCTTTACTGGTGACACTGTCTGTGATTTATATAGAATTCAAGGCACACTTAACCAGCATGGCTACCACAACATGCTGCAGCGATACTCCATCCCATCTGGTTTGAGCTTAGTGGGACCTTTTGGTTGAGGATGGGGGGATCTTTTGTTTTTCAACAGGACAATGACCCAACACACCTCCAGTCTATGTAAGGGCTATTTGACCAAGAAGGAGAGTGATGGAGGGCTGCATCAGGTGTCCAGGCCTCCACAATCCCCCCATCCTCAACCAAATTGAGATGGTTTGGAATTAGTCGGACTGCAGAGTGAAGGAAAAGCAGCCAACAAGTGCTCAGCATATGTGGGAACTCATTTAAGACTGTTGGAAAAGCATTCCAGGTGAAACTGGTTAAGAGAATTCCAAGCGTGTGCAAAGCTGTTATCAAGGCAAAAGGGTGGCTATTTGAAAAATCTCAAATATACGATATATTTTGATTCGTTTAACACTTTTTTGTGTGTGTTACCACATGATTCTGTATGTGTTATTTCATAGTTTTGATGTC
The DNA here is from genome assembly GCF_036934945.1 of Oncorhynchus masou masou. Classification (NCBI taxonomy): domain Eukaryota; kingdom Metazoa; phylum Chordata; class Actinopteri; order Salmoniformes; family Salmonidae; genus Oncorhynchus; species Oncorhynchus masou. The sequence goes on from NW_027001845.1 coordinate 54,288, forward strand.
TTCACAAATATTTCTACAAAGTAGAAAGTCGTAAAAAAATAACGAAAAACCCTTGAATGAGTAGGTGTTGTAAAACATGTGACCTGATAGTGCTACATGCTCCAGAGGGGTATTCGGCTTGAACGCTGGAGATGCTAAACGTGGTTATGATAGTTAACGTGACAATAACCAGCTGACAGGAATGCCATGACCGCCACAGCCCTAGTAACAGCCCCTAGTAACAGACATATTATACCTGATTATACCTGCTTGTTCAGGGGCAGAACGACAGATTTGTACCTTTGTACCAGCTCTGGGATTTGAACTTACAACCTTCCGATTACTAGTCCACCGCTCTAACCACTAGGCTACAACATGAGTACCACTGCTCTGTCTGACGTAGGGAATCTGGCTCTTCAGTGCCCGGTGTTCTGTTTTAATATTCAGGCTTGTTGGTTAGAAGTCAAGCAGATGGGAAGGTCCTAAATTGTCTCTGTTGTTCTGTCTGTTACAAGCAGCTACCCCCTGCATCAAAGCCATCAGCCCTAGTGAAGGATGGACCACGGGAGGAGCCACAGTCATCATCATAGGAGATAACTTCTTCGACGGTCTCCAAGTTGTGTTCAGACGATGCTTGTGTGGAGTGAGGTAAGCCCTTGTAAATGGGTCTTTATTTCCAGACTCAGTAACAGCCCCTAGACCCACTGTTGTGTTTCAGAGCAATTAGCATGGTAAAAGCCCCTAAACAGACATTTGATCATTGTGTGTGTGTGCCCTGTGGGGGATGGGTGGTGGTGGGGGGTAAATGTTATCATGACCACCACAGCAGTTTGTGTTATGGAATCTGACACTTTACACAGCTGTTTCTTATACTGTTTGCACCCTGTACTGATCACAGCCCTGAAGCACGCAGCTAGTAGCAGTCTGAAGCACGCTGAGCTAAACAGCCCTAGCAGTCTGAAGCACGCCCCTAGCTAACAGCAGTCTGAAGCACGCGAGCCCTAATAACAGTCTGTAACAGACATATTAGCAGTCTGAAGCACGCCCTAGCTAATAGACAGTCTGAAGCACAGCCCTAATAGCAGTCTGAAGCCGCGAGCTAATAACAGTCAATTACGCCAGCTAATAGCAGTCCCTAATAGCAGTCTGAAGGATAATAGCAGTCTGACTACACAGCCCTAATAGCAGTGTGAAGCACGCGTACTAGCAGTCTGTGTTAGTCTGAAGCACCCGAGCTAATAGGTCTTAATCTGACTAATAGCAGTTGAAGCACGCCTAGCTAACAGTCTGAAGCACGCGAGCTAATATCCCTGAACCACGCGAGTAATAGCAGTCTGAAGCACGAGCTTGCAGTCTGAAGCACAGCTAATAGCAGTCTGAAACACGCTGAGCTAACAGACATAGCAGTCTGTAACAGCCCCCTAGTCTGAAGCAAGCTAATAGCAGTCTGTAACACGCCAGCTAATAGCAGTCTGAAGCACGTGAGCTAATAGCAGTAAGCACGCGAGCTAATAGCAGTCATGATTATCCCTGACCAATAGCACTGAAGCAGCGCAGTAATAGCAGTCTGAAGCACGACATAATAGCAGTCTGAAGCACAGCGAGCTAATAGCAGTCTGTAATGTGTAATAGCAGTCTGAAGCACGCAGCCCTATAACAGACCCTAGTAACAGACATATTATCCCTGAAGCACGCGCGCTAATAGCAGTCTGAAGCACGCGAGCTAATAGCAGTCTGAAAACAGCACGCGATTTGTCTAATTCTGAAGCACGCGAGCTATTAGCAGTAAACAGGCAGCTAACTTCTGAAGACATCCTAGCAGGTTCAGTCTGAAACACGCAGCTAATAGCAGTCTGAAGCACGAGAACTAATAGCAGTCTGAAGCACCACAGCTAATAGCAGTCAAGCACTGAAGCAGCAGTCTGTTTTAAGCATTCAGGCGTTGAGCTAATGCAGTCTGAAGCACGCGAGCTAATAGCAGTCTGAAGCACGCAGCTATTAGCAGTCTGAAGCACGCCCTAACTAAGGAGCAGTGTGAAGCACGCCCTAATAGCAGTCTTTGAGCTAATTCTGAAGCAGGCGATGCTATGCAGTCTGAAGCACGCGAGCTAATAGCAGTCTGAAGCACGCGAGCTAATAGCAGTCTGAAACACGCGAGCTAATAGCAGTCTGAAGCACGCGAGCTAATAGCAGTCTGAAGCACGTTAATAGCAGTGAAGCAGGCAGTTTTGGTAATGGCATCTGACGCTTTAATAGCAGTCTGAAGCACGCGAGCTAATTCTGAAACACCTAATAAGCAGTCTGAAGCACGCGAGCTAATAGCAGTCTGAAGCACGCCAGCTAATAGCAGTCTGAAGCACGCGAGCTAATAGCAGTCTGAAGCACGCGAGCTAATAGCAGTCTGAAGCACGCGAGCTAATAGCAGTCTGAAGCACAGCAGTCTGAAGCACGCGTCCTAATAGCAGTCTGAGTCAGTCTGAAGCACGCGAGCTAATAGCGTCTGAAGCACGCTAATAGCAGTCTGAAGCACGCGAGCTAATAGCAGTCTGAAGCACGCGAGCTAATAGCAGTCTGAAGCAGCAGTCTGAAGCACGCTCTGAAGCACGCGAGCTAATAGCAGTCTGAAGCACGCCAGCTAATAGCAGTCTGAAGCACGCAGAATAGCTCTGAATAGCAGTCTGAAGCACGCGAGCTAATAGCAGTCTGAAGCACGTAATAGCAGTCTGAAGCACGCGAACTAATAGCAGTCTGAAGCACGCCAGCTAATAGCAGTCTGAAGCACGCGAGCTAATAGCAGTCTGAAGCACGCGAGCTAATAGCAGTCTGAAGCACGCGAGCTAATAGCAGTCTGAAGCACGCAGCAGTCTGAAGCTAATAGCAGTCTGAAGCACGCGAGCTAATAGCAGTCTGAAGCACGCCAGCTAATCAGTCTGAAGCACGCGAGCTAATAGCAGTCTGAAGCACGCGAGCTAATAGCAGTCTGAAGCACGCGAGCTAATAGCAGTCTGAAGCACGCGAGCTAATAGCAGTCTGAAGCAGAACTAATAGCAGTCTGAAGCACGCGAGCTAATAGCAGTCTGAAGAACGCGAACTAATAGCAGTCTGAAGCACGCGAGCAGTCTGAATAGCAGTCTGAAGCACGCTAATGGCAGTCTGAAGCACGCGAGCTAATAGCAGTCTGAAGCACGCGAGCTAATAGCAGTCTGAAGCACGCGAGCTAATAGCAGTCTGAAGCACGCGAGCTAATAGCAGTCTGAAGCACGCCAGCTAATAGCAGTCTGAAGCACGCGAGCTAATAGCAGTCTGAAGCACGCGAGCTAATAGCAGTCTGAAGCACGCGAGCTAATAGCAGTCTGAAGCACGCGAGCTAATAGCAGTCTGAAGCACGCGAGCTAATAGCAGTCTGAAATAGCAGTCTGCGCCAGCTAATAGCAGTCTGAAGCACGCGAACTAATAGCAGTCTGAAGCACGCGAGCTAATAGCAGTCTGAAGCACGCGAACTATCCCCATTACTATCAGCTTTGCTGCTGTGAGGTGATGACAGGAGTCGATCAGAAGCTAGACAAACAGGAACAGGAAACAGAAAACAGGCGGAAAATATGGGAATCCGATTGAAACCAAGAAACCTCTCAGGAACGTGGAAAAAGAAAACCGTGAGGTCTCGCAAAAAACACAATGGAACAATTAAGGGGGTCTGAGATATAACAAGAGTGAATTAACACTGTGAGGGAGGGGGCAGAGGGGAGTTGGGGGGAGGAGGGAGGGGGATATGGACATATGAAGGCATTTTTGATGTGAACCACGGCCCTCTGGCCATTCCTGTGAAAAAAAACCCAAACCCCAAAACCCAGCGCCCAGAACATTTACTTACTAAAGAAAAAAAACAAGAGACAACCCAGAAAACCTAAAGCTGAGCCGTTCCTTCAGGGCAGTGTGTGTGTGTGTGTGTGTGTGTGTGTGTGTGTGTGTGTGTGTGTGTGTGTGTGTGTGCGTCCGTGTGTGTGTGTGTGCAGCCTTGATACCCCAGCTAGATGACAGGCTAATTTAGACTCATTGCTGTAATTGACTGGAGCTGGCAAGCGTCACTCCACCAGCCGGAGTAGAGCCCCGCAGTCAGACAGGCATCACCCAGCACTTCACGCTGTTCACTCACCACTTCTGTTTGGTTCACCCATTGATTCCTTACAGCTGATTACACCCCACGCCATCAGAGTGCAGACCCCACCCAGGCACATCCCAGGAGTCGTGGAAGTCACCCTCTCCTACAAGTCCAAGCAGTTCTGCAAAGGAGCTCCTGGACGATTTGTCTACACTGGTAAGACCACTGTGCCGGCTACTACCGTGTCTTATTGCTCCTTCTCTGAACCCCTCTCTCTGTCCCTCTGAACCCCCTCTGTCTCTCTGTCTCTCTGTCTCTCTGAACCCCCTCTCTCTCTCTGTCTCTCTCTGTCTCTCTGTCTCTCTGTCCCTCTGTCTCTCTGTCCCTCTCTGTCTCTCTGTCTCTCTGTCCTCTCTGTCTCTCTGTCTCTCTGTCTCTCTGTCTCTCTGTCCCTCTGTCTCTCTGTCCTCTGTCTCTCTGTCTCTCTGTCTCTCTGAACCCCCTCTCTCTGTCTCTCTGTCTCTCTGTCCCTCTGTCTCTTTGTCTCTCTGAACCCCTCTCTCTGTCCCTGTCTGTCTCTCTGTCCCTCTGTCTCTCTGTCTCTCTGAACCCCCTCTCTGTCCCTCTGTCTCTCTGTCTCTCTGAACCCCCTCGCTCTGTCTCTCTGTCTCTCTGTCTCTGTCCCTCTGTCTCTCTGAACCCCCTCGCTCTGTCTCTCTGTCTCTCTGTCTCTCTGTCTCTGTCCCTCTGTCTCTCTGAACACCCTCTCTCTGTCTCTCTGTCTCTCTGAACCCCCTCTCTCTGTCTCTCTGTCTCTCTGAACCCCCTCTCTCTGAACCCCCTCTCTCTGTCTCTCTGTCTCTCTGTCTCTCTGAACCCCCTCTCTCTGTCTCTCTGTCTCTCTGTCTCTCTGAACCCCCTCTCTCTGTCCCTCTGTCTCTCTGTCTCTCTGAACCCCCTCTCTCTGTCCCTCTGTCTCTCTGTCTCTCTGTCCCTCTGTCTCTCTGTCTCTCTGTCTCTCTGAACCCCCTCTCTCTGTCTCTCTGTCTCTCTGAACCCCCTCTCTCTGTCCCTCTGTCTCTCTGAACCCCCTCTCTCTGTCTCTCTGTCTCTCTGTCTCTCTGAACCCCCTCTGTCTCTCTGTCTCTCTGTCTCTCTGTCTCCCCTCTGTCTCTCTGTCTCTCTGTCTCTCTGAACCCCTCTCTCTGTCTCTCTGTCTCTCTGAACCCCTCTCTCTGTCTCTCTGTCTCTCTGAACCCCTCTTGTCTCTCTGTCTCTCTGAACCCCCTCTGTCTCTGTCTCTCTGTCTCTCTGAACCCCCTCTCTCTGTCTCTCTGTCTCTCTGAACCTCCTCTCTCTGTCTCTCTGTCTCTCTGAACCCCCTCTCTCTGTCTCTGTCTCTCTGTCCTCTGTCTCTCTGTCTCTCTGTCTCTCTGAACCCCTCTCTCTGTCTCTCTGTCTCTCTGAACCCCCTCTCTCTGTCCCTCTGTCTCTCTGAACCCCCTCTCTCTGTCCCTCTGTCTCTCTGAACCCCCTCTCTCTGTCCCTCTGTCTCTCTGTCTCTCTGTCTCTCTGTCTCTCTGAACCCCCTCTCTCTGTCTCTCTGTCTCTCTGAACCCCCTCTCTCTGTCTCTCTGTCTCTCTGAACCCCCTCTCTCTGTCTCTCTGTCTCTCTGAACCCCCTCTCTCTGTCTCTCTGTCTCTCTGTCTCTCTGAACCCCCTCTCTCTGAACCCCCTCTGAACTGTCTCTCTGTCTCTCTGAACCCCCCTCTCTGAACCCGCTCTGTCTCTCTGTCTCTCTGTCTCTCTGTCTCTCTGTCTCTCTGTCTCTCTGAACCCCTCTCTGAACCCCTCTCTGTCTCTCTGTCTTTGTCTGTCTCTCTGTCTGTCTCTTTGTCTCTGTCTCTCTCTCTCTCTGTCTCTCTGTCTCTGTCTCTCTCTTTGTCTCTCTGTCTCTCTGTCTGTCTCTGTCTGTCTCTCTGTCTCTCTGTCTCTCTGTCTGTCTCGTTCTCTCTCTCTGTTGTTCCTCCATTCCATTGTTATATTCCATTTTCCTCTCCTCCCCCTCTTCTCTTGTCTCTCTCACTCTTTCTGTCCCTTTCTGTCTCTTCATGCTCTGCTAAGAGCTGTGGAGTGGTGGTCCACCCAGCTGTAACAATGACACCCAGCTCTGCTCTGCTCTCCGGGCTGTAAAACGTGTGAGAGTTGCCTGGTTAGAGGTGATCCGAGGGGGCCTCTCTCTCTCTTTCCTCTCTCTCTCTCTCTCTCTCTCTCTCTCTCTCTCTCTCTCTCTCTCTCTCTCTCTCTCTCTCTCTCAAAATTCAATTCAACCCAAGGGGCTTTATTAGCATGGGAAACATATGTTAACATTGCCAAAGCAAGTGAAGTAGATAATATACAAAAGAGAATTAAACAATAAAAATGAACAGTAAACATTACTCACAGAAGACATTTCAAATGTCATATTATGTCTTAATACAGTGTTGTAACAATGTGCAAATGGTTAAAGTACAAAAAGGAAAATAAATAAGCATAAAAATGGGTTGTATTTACAGTGGTGTTTGTTCTTCACTCGTTTTGTGGGCAGTGAGCACATAGCCTGTCTTCTCTTGAGAGCCAGGTCTGCCTACAGCGGTCTTTCTCAATAGCAAGGTTATGCTCACTGAGTCTGTACAAACTCAAAGCTTTCCTTAAGTTTGGGTCAGTCACAGTGGTCAGGTATTCTGTCGCTGTCTACTCTCTGTTTAGGGCCAAATAGCATTCTAGTTTGCTCTGTTTTTTTGTTAATTCTTTCCAATGTGTAGAGTAATTATCTTTTTGTTTTCTCATGATTTGGTTGGGTCTAATTGTGTTGCTGTCCTGGGGCTCTGTGGGGTGTGTTTGTGTTTGTGAACAGGGCCCCAGGACCAGCTTGCTTAGGGGACTCTTCTCCAGGCTCATCTTTCTGTAGGTGATGGCTTTGTTATGGAAGGTTTGGGAATCACTTCCTTTGAGGTGGTTATAGAATTTAACGTCTCTTTTCTGGATTTTGATCATTTGCGGGTATCGGCCTAATCCTGTTCTGCTTGCATTATTTGGTGTTTTACGTTGAAACTTCTGTCTTACTGAGATTTACTGTCAGGGCCCAGGTCTGGCAGAATCTGTGCAGAAGATCTAGGTGCTGCTGTAGGCCCTCCTTGGTTGGTGACAACTCTCACTCTCACTCTCTCTCTCTGCTGTAATCCTATCCCTGTCCCATCTAGGGAGGCAGCTGCCAAGCCCTGTTAATCTCAAACCACCACAACACCTCACACGACTCATCTCATGTCTCACTGTGGCCATGCTTTTTCCAAAGACAGAAAAAAAAACTGTGCAGAGAGACACATGTTGCAATGCAGAGGTAGTGTGTGTGTGTATGTGTGTTGTGCAATGTGAGGTGTGTGTGTGTGTGTTTTGGGTGTGTGTGTGTGTGTGTGTGTGTGTTTTGTGTGTGTGTGTGTGTGTATGTACACATGTTGCAATGCAGAGGTAGTGTGTGTGTGTGTTTTGGGGAGTGTGTGTGTGTGTGTGTATATGTACACATGTTGCAATGCAGAGGTAGTGTGTGTGTGTGTTTTGGGGAGTGTGTGTGTGTATATGTACACATGTTGCAATGCAGAGTAGTGTGTGTGTGTGTGTTTTGTGTGTGTGTGTGTGTGTGTATATAGTCCATGTTGCAATGCAGAGTGTGGTGTTTGTGTTTATGTGTGGTGTGTAGTGTGTGTGTATATATGCACACATGTTGCAATGTCAGAGGTGTGTGTGTGTGTGTGTTTTGGGTGTGTGTGTGTGTGTGTGTGTGTGTGTATGTGTGTGTGTGTGTGTGTGTGTGTGTGTGTGTGTGTGTGGGTTTGTGTTTGTGTGTGTGTGTGTGTAGTGGTGTGTATGTGTGTGTGTGGGCAATGTGTGGTGTGTGTGTGTGTGTGTTGGTGTGTGTGTGTGTGTGTGTGTGTGTGTGTGTGTGTATGTGTGTGTGTGTGTGTGTGTGTGTGTGTGTGTGTGTGTGTGTTGAGAGTGTGTGTGGACAATATGCACACTGTCTGACCTGGAAGCTTCTGTCTGATCCCAAATTGACGAGGACGATGAGATAATCACCAGGAATTACTCTCACTCATGTTGAAACCTGATCCAGGACCAGCTAGGGCTCTGGGCTTTGGGAAAAGTAGTGCACTATATAGGGAGTAGGGTGCAAAATGGGCAGCATCCTGACATTTAACCCCCGCTGCAGGAATGGACCAGAGACCAAGAAGACAGCTGGATCATGAAATAACAGTGTAGTGCTGTGAAGAGAGACATTAAGACATGAATGGTTCTATTTCAGTTATATAGAGGTCTATACATTAAGACATAAATGGTTCTATTTCAGTCATATTATATACATTAAGACATGAATGGTTCTATTTCAGTCATGTTATATACATTAAGACATGAATGGTTCTATTTCAGTTATATACAGTGTGCTGTTGTAGTTGGAGGTTTACACATGTTATATACATTAAGACTTAGTGTTGGAGTCATTAAAACTTCTTTGTCAACCGTATGCTCCACAAATTGTCATTAAAACTCCTCGTTAACAAACTATAGTTTTGGCAAGTCAGTTAGGACATCTACTTTGTGCATGACACAAGTCATTTTTCCAACAATTGTTTACAGACAGTTATTTCACTTATAATTCACTGTATCACAATTCCAGTGGGTCAGTGTTTACATACACTAAGTTGTGCCTTTAAACAGCTTGGAAAATTCCAGAAAATGATGTAGACCTCCACAAGTCTGGTTCATCCTTGGGACCAATTTCTGCCTGAAGGTATCTGTCTGATCTGTACAAACAACAGTACGATAAGATAAACACCATGGGACCACGGAAACGTCACACCGCTCAGGAAGGAGACTCTGCTTCTGTCTCCTACAGATGAATATACTTTGGTGCGAAAAGTGCAAATCAATCCCAGAACAACAACAAAGGACCTTTAAGATGCTGGAGGAATGGGTACAAAAGTATCTATATCCACAGTAAAACGAGTCCTATATCAACATAACCTGAAAGGCCGCTGAAGAGAAGACACTTCCAAAACATGCAATGCTTCATGGGGACAAATTATCGTACATTTGAAAAATGTTCTCTGGTCTGATGAAACAAAAATAGAACATTTGGCCATAATGACCATCAGTTATGTATGGAGGAAAAAGAGGAAGGCTTGCAAGCTGAAGAACACCATCCCAACCGTGAACCACGGGATGGAAGCATCATGATGTGGGGGGGGGGCTTTGCTGCAGGAGGGACTGGTGCACTTCACAAAATAGATGCCATCTTTAGGTAGGAAAATGATGTGGATATATTGGAGCAACATCTCAAGACATCAGCCAGGAAGTTAAAGCTTGGTCGTGAATGATTCTTCCAAATGGACATTTACCCCAAGCATATTCCAAAGTTGTGGCAAAATGGCTTAAGGACAACAAAGTCAAGGTATTGGAGTGGGTCACAAAGCCCTGACCTCAATCCCATGAACATTTGTGGGCAGAACTGAAAAAGTTGTGAGAAAATGATGCCACAAACCTGACTCAGTTACACCAGCTCTGTCCGGAGGAATGGGCCAAAATTCACCCAACTTACTGTGGGAATGGGAGGGCTCCCTGAAATATTGGACCCATTTAAACAATTGAAAGGCAATGCTCAAATACTAATTGAGTGCATGTAAACTTCTGACCCACTGGGAATGTGATGAAAGGAATAAAAGCTGAGATAAATCATTCTCTCTCCAATTATTCTGACATTTCACATTCTTAAAATAAAGTTCCAAACTGACCTGACAGGATTTTTTTACTTTACAAATGTCAGGAATTGGGAAAAACTGAGTTTAAATGTACTTGGCTAAGGTGTTTGTAAACTTCCGACTTCAACTGTAAACACATAAATAGTTCTAATACAGTCATATTATATACATTAAGACAAAATGGTGCTAATTCAAACCCATCTAAAAAGGTCCATATCTAGGACCTTGTGAAGGGATGCTAGTCAGACTAGAGGGGACTACAATGGGAACTATCATCCAGACTAAAGGGGACTACAATGGGAACTATCAAGACTAGAAAGGACACTACAATGGGAACATCACCAGAAAAAGGGACTACAATGGCTCCAACTAACCGCCTACAAAAACATTTATCACCAGACATAGAGGAGACTACAATGGGAACTATCGTCAGACTAAAGGGACTACAATGGGAACTTCACCAGACTAGACATCCAATGGGAACAGCCACAGACTAAAGGAAAAACAATGGGAAAACAGACTAGAGGGGACTACAATGGGAACTATCACCAGACTAGATGGGGACTAAGATCGGAACTATTTGGACTAAAGGGACTACAATGGGAACTATCAAGACTAAATGGGAACTTTCACCAGACTAGAACTGTTATCACCAGGAACTAATCACCAGACTAAAGGGAGGACTAAATGGGAACTTCACCAGACTAGAGAGACTGAATGGGAACTACCATCCCAGACTAAAGGGGACTACAATGGGAACATCACCAGACTAAAGTGGGACTACAATGGTGAACTTTGCTGCAGGAGGAACAATGGGAACTTTCACCAGACTAATAGGGGACTACAATGGGAACTATCACCAGACTAGAGGGGACTATAATGGGAACAACCAGACTCAAGGGGACACAATGGAACTTCAAGACTAGGGAGACTACAATGGGAACTATCCAAACTGAGGGGACTACAATGGGAACTATCACCAAACTAGTGGGGGAAAATGGGAACTATCACCAGACTAAAGGGACTGGAATGGGAACTATCACAGACTAGAGGGGACTACAATGGGAACATCATGACTAGAGGAGGGGAACTGACAATGGGAACTATCACCAGACTAGAGGAGGACTACAATGACTAGACATAGCTCTGTCCAGACTAATGGGGACTACAATGGGAACTATCACCAGACTAAAGGGGACTACAATGGGAACTATCACCAGACTAAGGGGACTACAATGGGAACTATCACCAGACTAAAGGGGACTACAATGGGAACAATGCTACCAGACTAAAATTGACTGCAATGGGAACTATCACCAGACTAAAGGGACTACAATGGGAACTATCACCAGACTAAAGGGGACTACAATGGATAAATCATCACCAGACTAAAGGGGACTCAATGGGACTATCACCAGACTAAAACTACAATGGGAACTATCACCAGACTAAAGGGGACTACAATGGGAACTATCACCAGACTAAAGGGGACTACAATGGGAACTATCACCAGACTAAAGGGGACTACAATGGGAACTATCACCAGACTAAAGGGGACTACAATGGGAACTATCACCAGACTAAACTGGACTAACAATGGGAACTATCACCAGACTAAAGGGGACTACAATGGGAACTATCACCAGACTAAAGGGGACTACAATGGGAACTATCACCAGACTAAAGGGGACTACAATGGGAACTATCACCAGACTAGGGGACTCAATGGGAACTATCACCAGACTAAAGGGGACTACAATGGGAACTATCACCAGACTAGACTAAATGGGAACTATCACAGACTAAAGGGTACTGGGAACTATCACCAGACTAAAGGGGACTACAATGGGAACTATCACCAGACTAAAGGGGACTACAATGGGAACTACAATGGGAACTATCACCAGACTAAAGGGGACTACAATGGGAACTATCACCAGACTAAAGGGGACTACAATGGGAACTATCACCAGACTAAAGGGGACTACAATGGGAACTATCACCAGACTAAAGGGGACTACAATGGGAACTATCACCAGACTAAAGGGGACTACAATGGGAACTATCACCAGACTAAAGGGGACTACAATGGGAACTATCACCAGACTAAAGGGGACTACAATGGGAACTATCACCAGACTAAAGGGGACTACAATGGGAACTATCACCAGACTAAAGGGGACTACAATGGGAACTATCACCAGACTAAAGGGGACTACAATGGGAACTATCACCAGACTAAAGGGGACTACAATGGGAACTATCACCAGACTAAAGGGGACTACAATGGGAACTATCACAGACTAAAGGGGACTACAATGGGAACTATCACCAGACTAAAGGGGACTACAATGGGAACTATCACCAGACTAAAGGGGACTACAATGGGACTACAATGGGAACTATCACCAGACTAAAGGGGACTACAATGGGAACTATCACCAGACTAAGGGGACTACAATGGGAACTATCACCAGACTAAAGGGGACTACAATGGGAACTATCACCAGACTAAAGGGGACTACAATGGGAACTATCACCAGACTAAAGGGGACTACAATGGGAACTATCACCAGACTAAAGGGGACTACAATGGGAACTAACACCAGACTAAAGGGGACTACAATGGGAACTATCACCAGACTAAAGGGGACAACTCTCCTTGTCAATAATTAGACAGCATTACTCTGAGGTGTTTTGAGTAACCCAGTGTTTTTTAAAATCAATTTATATGATTCATTGATCAATTTTATGCAGTATATTTATTAACTGTTGTTGAAATATGATAATGCAATGCTTTAATTTGCTATTTTGTCTTTGACCAATACTAATGAGGTATATTTTTGTTGTAATTTCTACACTTTAATAGTCATCCCATAAAAGCCTTGGAATTATTACATTCTTACCTTTTTCTTTCTAATTTGTGTAAATCACTATTGATTGGAAACAAATATGAGCACATTTTTCCGTAGTCGTTAACTCTGAAACATCCTTTTTTAAACTTGATGTCTAAAGAGGTCTCTGTAGTTTAAGCGGGAGGAGGGAATGGTATATTTGGAGAAATAAATGTATCTAATTGAATGGCTGTCTAGTGATTTAACCAAAACATTGTTTGGAAGAAATAGGTGTTAACAATCCTCCCAGCATGATTCTAGAATCGGAACAGCTCATTTAGAATGTAGAAGGTTCACATGGAACCCCCCCCTCCCCCTTCCTCCTTTTAAGTGACACACCCACTCACCAGGAATGAAAGGAATTATCTCGAATGACGCGGAGTGGACATTGGCTCCCCAGTGTGAGCGTACTGTAGAGGTTCAGTATGGCGTGTTCGTGTGGACCACGTTCCCTGTTTGTGAACAAATGTGAGCAGAGCAGGGAAGATGTTCTCGTCTGCTGTAGTCCCTGTATTGAAGAGAGGGAGACTTAACAAGCCAATACTCAACTGTGACTCAATGAGGCCTC